>NC_092333.1:476657187-476957968 GCF_046630445.1 Rutidosis leptorrhynchoides | reverse complement strand
TATCAATTAACCGTTACGACACAAGGTCGGGCGAAATGTGTTCAATTAGTCCTATGGCTCGTTACGACTCGATTAGTATAGCATGTGAATCATGTTGTCAAGTTTCATGCAAGAATCACGTATAAAAGCATGTTAGAACATTTGCATAAAAGTTTGGTTAAGTTTGACTAAAAGTCAAACTTGGTCAAAGTCAAAGTCAACGGGGTCGGGTCGGGTATCCGACAATTTTCCCCTGATGAGAAATCATATATGAACACAATAGCCGATTTTCATGTTAATCGGAGTTACGGTTAAGCGAGAAACATTTTGAGAACATTTAAAAACACGAGAGTCTGGCCTGGGGGTTTTGCGCGGTGCGCAATGGGTTGCGCGGCGCGCACCCAAGTGTAAAACCAGGTCAGAACTTGACTTAAAGGGCCATTCATCTGGGTTTTTGGATTCGCGCGGCGCGCGGTGGTATGCGCGGCGCGCATACCTGGGAAAAATGCTGTTTGCAGAAAATAGACTAAGTCTCGAACCAAAACACAATTTAACACATTTCATCCACCGAAAACATTTAAAATGCATACCATATATCGTTGGAAAGGAAATTTTACAAGGAAAATAACTAAACGCATTTCATCAATCAAAAACATCATTTTCAATAACCGATTTCACGTCAAGTGAACAATAAAAGTTGATTTTCAAAGCTTCAAGTTCACACTATGCATTTTAAGTTTCGGGAATCCAATTCACACATATGATATGCCGTTTTGAAGGTAATGAAGCATACATTACCACTAAACATTAACAATTACCATTTCATGGCATTTAAGCATCAAAAAGTTCATGTCAAGAACTATCAAACCCTAGTCAAACATCACAAAATCATTAATCGGGTTTTTGAAGTTTTCTAAATCAACATATACATCAAAACGAAGCTAGTGATACTAGTAACACAATTAAAACATGAACTTTAACAATTTAACAACATTTAATCTTCCAAAATCAAAGATTAAGCACACCCATTTCAAATGTTCAATTAGTTACTCCAAAACAACAAATCGAATAAACAAAACATATATTCATGTTATACACGAGCCATAGACACTAACTAACACCATTTCAAGTAATTAAAACCAATTTAGAGAAATTTAGTGTTTTAGAAATGTTACCCAAACTCGATGAAATTGGTACCAAAATGTAGAGGATGAAGAGAGGATCACGAAAATGTAATTTGTTTTGATGTTTGCTTCTTGATCCGATTTTAGATGATGAATTTGTGGGGATGGGTGTTTATGTTCAAAAGTTGGAAGAGAGAAAAGAGAGAAGAAGATGAGTGGTGAAATGAATGGAGAGGAAGGTGGGGAGGTGGTGACTAGTTGCCCCAATTTGGCCAAGTGACGAGATTGGTCCCTCAAGTTTCAAAGCGGGTGCGGGAATTAACCAAACGAATATTTTAAAACGCTCGAGTAAACGGGTGATGTCAAAATTAAATAGCGGGAATATAATGAACGTTACTCACGGAAACTATTAATTTAAATACGAAAGATTATGTTTTAAAAAAAAAGACGGTGTTAAAATTAAATTTAACGGAAAAACGCGGGATGTTACATTATCCACGCCTCAAAAGAAATTTCGTCCCGAAATTTAGTTGGAAGTAGTAGTCGTTGAATCTTCCTCGAGATCTTGTGTTGCCAATTCTACGAATGAGGGAGACGTACGTCCTAGGGTAATTCAACGAACTTGACGGTCGGGATCATATGTTGTTTACGGTTTGGTTTCATGATTCATGGTTTCAACCGGTCCTCCCAGGAAGTGAAGTGTACCATCGATAGTAAGCTCATCGAAAGGAATAACAAGTTCTTGTTGGCAAGACACGTCCTTAGGTTTTATATAGAATGTAGAATGACGGGGGCTCAAATGAGTCGGAAAATAAATCTAAACGGTTAGCAACGGGTCCAAAACACCCCAAGAATTCAAAAGGATTAAAATATCGCGGATTTAGCTTTCTACGTTTTTCGAAACGGATTACACCTCCTCAAGGTGCGACTTTTAAAGTGACGCGGTTACCCACTTGGAATTCGAGAGGTTCACGTCTAACATCGGCATAGTTCTTTTGGCGACTACGATCCGCCTTGAGCCTTTCTTGGAATTGAAAAATTTTCCGGTTGTTTCATGAATGATTTCGGGTCCGGTGGTTCGCTTGTCACCTACTTCGGTTCAACAAATTAAGAAAACGACGATTACGGCTATACGGGTCCTCGAAAAGTGTGACGTTAAGACTTGAATGATAACCATCGTTGTAAGAGAATTTGGTTAAAGGCAAAAACTTTTCTCAAGTAAATTTGAAGTTGATCACACAAATTCGTATTACGGTTTTCAAGGTTTGAATCGTATGTTTGCTCGGTCCGTCGGGTTGTGGTTGATGTGCGGTACTCATGTCTAAACGTGGTCCCGAGACTTTTTGTGAGGCACTCCAAAATCTAGAAGTGAAACGAGGATCTCGGTCCGAAACGGAGTACATTCCGTAAGGTATATTTGAACAAGTTTGTTAGGACAAGTTTCTCAAGAAAATTCGCGTCGCGAAAGATTTATCAGTTTCCAAAAACGTTCGTCGGGGCAAGTTCTCATCGGTTTCTGAAAAAAAAACGTTCGTCGGGACTATTCACCCTCGAGGTGAATACTAGTATAACGTGGAGAGTCTCTCCCTCCATTGAGAGTTTAGAGTAAAGATTTCCTGAACCGGAAGTACGAGTGTGATGAGAGAGAAGTTTCCGCCTCGGTGCGAGCATAACGAGTAAATCGTAATTAGTCAATAAGACTGTGCGAGGACGAGATAGTATACACGTGTAACATACGGTTGAAGTCGAGAGGAATCGGTAATTCATTCGGAAGCATAAGTATAGTTCGACAAAAGTCGAAGGGGTGTCCCCGGTATGGTTGTTATCAATATTCTCGGAGTTTTCGGATGTCCAAACATGAAAAGATGAAGTCATGTACATGGCACATGGTGGTGTTTAGGTTGATCGAGTCTAACCACCATCACGCGTCACTAGAACTTTGGTATGTCTTACCGTAATATAACCACGTTGATCGAGTGTCGTTATATTACGCTAACTCATACCTCCATCCCCACATCACTCTATAGATTCAAGTTCGTGTAATCGTGAAGTTTAAAATAAACAAAGTGTAACGACGTCTCTAACGTGACTCGTATTGAATCGAAAGAATTAGTGCAACTATAAAGAAGCGTTCCCCGAGGGAAGTGTATAAATGATTGTTCACGTCAATGTGGTTCGAGTCAGACAATAAGGTATTCAGGTATGAAAAGAGTAACGAGTCATGATAACGAGTAGCACGCAACCGTAGTGATAAATGTTGATGACGATACTCACCTAGAGTAGTGATGGTAGTAACACCAAAAAGTAGATAGTAAGAAACACCAGTGGGAAACCGATAGTAAGTTGAAACGGTGGCAAATAACAATCCGGGAGACAGAGTTCCCGAACAAGTGTGACTAATGAAGTCGTCGTCATCCATACGTGTATGAATCATGAATTTACGTGTGTTACCAAAAAGTGGCGGAATACGAGTTCGTATGATGAAGGTTGGGTACCATTAAAAAGTTTGCCTAAGAATGATTCAAGTATAATGCACAAGTAGTCAAGTAAGTGCTATCTATAGCAAATGTATGTCAGAATGCAAATGCTAACTATCCGGTTGTAGTCTAGACTCACTAATGCGTCCTAACGACTCTGTTAGACACACTAATGCACGTCCTAGTTCCCTACAACCAACGCTCTGATACCACTTGTAACGACCCGACCAAAACCGTTATTGACGGCGCCGTTAACTTAGGTCCCGTTGCGTGGTCGTAGTCCCTATATGAGACTCGTTTGACCAAAATTATGTCGCATTCATTTGAAAGGTACAAGACCTGCAAGTTTAGTTTAACAACGGATCGACAACAAGTTTAAGTTTACAAAAGTAGTAAAGTATGATTGAAATAACTCGCGACATAATTAGTTTAAAATCACAGTTGCTATAAATAGCGTAAGTAAGTAGACAAAAGTTTGAATCCAAAAGTGCTATCCCTAGCGTATGCATGCATGGTAGACTCCAATCAAGTAATCAAAGAGTGCGGAAGCATGTATCAAGTAGCCATGTATAAACCTGAGAAAACATAGAAGAATCTGTCAACGCAAAAACGTTGGTGAAATCATAGGTTTAAGTAAGTGAGTAAAAGTAAAGTAAGTCGAACCACAAGATTTGCAAAGTTGAAATAATAGTAGTACATTCTAAAAGTTAATATTCACGAGCACCCAATTATCAAAACTTAACATTCCGTCCGTTGAATACCCCATCAATAGTGCTAGAACAAACACTGATTCTCGAAAATATATTTCATCCGTAAACGGTAGCGAACCGTCAAAGATGAGGGTTGTCAAACCCATATGGCCATATAACATAAGTTCTCGCTTACACCATCTGATGTAACTAATGATAATCGGATTGAGGATTTTCGTTCTAAACTCGTATGTAGAATGTTTGTTTTCCCATTCTTGTGTTCACTTAGTTCAAAAGAATCGTTTATGTTTTCTCATCCCAAAAGTAAGTTCAAAAGAGTAAAAAGTGGGACTATGATCTCACCTCGAGTGCACGAGTATAAAAGTACTTCGCAAAGTAAACGTGTGCATGAAAGTTGCTTAGCCTTGACCTAAACAATTAAGTTATATCAATTAACCGTTACGACACAAGGTCGGGCGAAATGTGTTCAATTAGTCCTATGGCTCGTTACGACTCGATTAGTATAGCATGTGAATCATGTTGTCAAGTTTCATGCAAGAATCACGTATAAAAGCATGTTAGAACATTTGCATAAAAGTTTGGTTAAGTTTGACTAAAAGTCAAACTTGGTCAAAGTCAAAGTCAACGGGGTCGGGTCGGGTATCCGACAATTTTCCCCTGATGAGAAATCATATATGAACACAATAGCCGATTTTCATGTTAATCGGAGTTACGGTTAAGCGAGAAACATTTTGAGAACATTTAAAAACACAAGAGTCTGGCCTGGGGGTTTTGCGCGGTGCGCAATGGGTTGCGCGGCGCGCACCCAAGTGTAAAACCAGGTCAGAACTTGACTTAAAGGGCCATTCATCTGGGTTTTTGGATTCGCGCGGCGCGCGGTGGTATGCGCGGCGCGCATACCTGGGAAAAATGCTGTTTGCAGAAAATAGACTAAGTCTCGAACCAAAACACAATTTAACACATTTCATCCACCGAAAACATTTAAAATGCATACCATATATCGTTGGAAAGTAAATTTTACAAGGAAAATAACTAAACGCATTTCATCAATCAAAAACATCATTTTCAATAACCGATTTCACGTCAAGTGAACAATAAAAGTTGATTTTCAAAGCTTCAAGTTCACACTATGCATTTTAAGTTTCGGGAATCCAATTCACACATATGATATGCCGTTTTGAAGGTAATGAAGCATACATTACCACTAAACACTAACAATTACCATTTCATGGCATTTAAGCATCAAAAAGTTCATGTCAAGAACTATCAAACCCTAGTCAAACATCACAAAATCATTAATCGGGTTTTTGAAGTTTTCTAAATCAACCTATACATCAAAACGAAGCTAGTGATACTAGTAACACAATTAAAACATGAACTTTAACAATTTAACAACATTTAATCTTCCAAAATCAAAGATTAAGCACACCCATTTCAAATGTTCAACTAGTTACTCCAAAACAACAAATCGAACAAACAAAACATATATTCATGTTATACACGAGCCATAGACACTAACTAACACCATTTCAAGTAATTAAAACCAATTTAGAGAAATTTAGTGTTTTAGAAATGTTACCCAAACTCGATGAAATTGGTACCAAAATGTAGAGGATGAAGAGAGGATCACGAAAATGTAATTTGTTTTGATGTTTGCTTCTTGATCCGATTTTAGATGATGAATTTGTGGGGATGGGTGTTTATGTTCAAAAGTTGGAAGAGAGAAAAGAGAGAAGAAGATGAGTGGTGAAATGAATGGAGAGGAAGGTGGGGAGGTGGTGACTAGTTGCCCCAATTTGGCCAAGTGACGAGATTGGTCTCTCAAGTTTCAAAGCGGGTGCGGGAATTAACCAAACGAATATTTTAAAACGCTCGAGTAAACGGGTGATGTCAAAATTAAATAGCGGGAATATAATGAACGTTACTCACGGAAACTATTAATTTAAATACGAAGGATTATGTTTTAAAAAAAAAAGACGGTGTTAAAATTAAATTTAACGGAAAAACGCGGGATGTTACAATATATAAGTAATATTATTATTATAAAGGGGGGGGGGGTTTACCGTTTAATGACCGGTTTGTCGATTTTAAAAACTTTAGTCGCAGTTAAAACCTAATGTAAAATATTAAATAAATAAAAGACTTAGCGTAAAATAAATAACGATAATGAAATTGCGATAAATAATAGTGCGATAAAATAAAATTACGATAATTAAAGAGTACGAAAATTAAAAGTGCAATTAAATATGAAAATAAAGAAATTATGCTTATTTAAACTTCCGTAATCATGATGTTTGACGTGTTGATTTTTAGTTTATTCCCATGGGTTAATTGTCCTTTGTCTTGGATTATTTAATATGTCCGTCTGGTTTTTGTCCATAACAGTCCATCAGTCATAAATATAAAGTGCGAGTGTCCTCGTCAAATTATCCTTATACCCTAAGTCAAATATTCCAACTAATTGGGGACTTAAACTGTAACAAGGTTTTAATACTTTGTTTAATAATTACACCAGGTTATCGACTGTGTGTAACCCAAGATTTTAATACTTTGTTATCAATTATGCCAAGTGTCCTTGTACATAATTTCACCCCTGTTTTAATAATTCCATAGACTATTAATCCATTCCCGTGTCCGGTTAAATGAACGATTATTCGTACATATAAATATCCCGCCCATCGTGTCCGATCGAGTGTATATGGTTATTTATAGGTACGTCCAATTGTAAATCTTTATATTAAAATTAACAAACTATCATTTAGTTAAACAAATATAAAGCCCATTAATAGCCCATAGTCTAATTTCCACAAGTGTCGTTCTTTTGTCCAAACTCCAATTATGGTACAAAGCCCAATTACCTAAATTTAAATATTTAGCCCAACATCATGATTACTTCGGTATTAAATAAGCATAATAATAACTTAGCTACGAGACATTAAATTAAAAAGGTTGAACATAACTTACAATGATTAAAAATATCGTAGCGTTACACGGACAGAATTTCGACTTACACCCTTACAACATTCGCTAACATACCCTTATTATTAGGATTAAAATTAAAATATAAATATATATATATAAGTTTACGTATGAGTGAAGAGAAAAAGATGTAAAAAATTCGGCCGAATGCTCGGCCTTTTATAGGTGGATTTCTGACTTTCAGGGCTCCGCGAGTGCGGTGGATTTTGCTCTTCAGAGTTCCGCGAGTGCGGAGCTGTGGAATCCAGCTCACACAAGCTTGGCTCCTAGCTTGCCGACGGTTTATATAATATAATATAATATATATATTAATTTTAAGAATTAATTATATATTATATTATATTCATGTGCATAGTTGACTTGTAATTTTTAGTCCGTTGCGTCGAGTGTTGAGAGTTGACTCTGGTCCCGGTTCCGGATTTTCGAACGTCCTTGCGTATAATTTAATATCTTGTACTTTGCGTTTTGCGTTTTGTACTCTTGTAATTTTGAGACGTTTCTTATCAATAATTGGAACCTCTTTGATTGTACTTTGTACTTTTTAGCTTTTTGGTCGTTTGCGTCTTCAATTCGTCGAATCTGTCTTTTGTCTTCACCTTTTATTATTTAAACGAATATCACTTGTAAATAGAACAATTGCAACTAAAAGCTTGTCTTTCTTGAGGGATAATGCTATGAAATATATGTTCGTTTTTAGCATTATCAAATATTCCCACACTTGAGCGTTGCTTGTCCTCAAGCAATATAGTCTTGAAATATACTAGAATCACTTCTTTATTCTTCACACTTTGTACATCAGTGATTTCTATACGGCGGTATGAACAATGGTAGTAACGATGTGGTTTACAGTCCCACATGACTATGAAAATTTAGATCCTTTAAGGAAATTGGATCTTTATGAAAACATTTGATCTTTTGAAAATTAAATCTAGCTTTTACCCTAGATAAGTTTTCCGGAATAAACCTTCACCATGTTTGCAAAATATTTTTGTGGGTTTGGTGGGTTTCAGATTTGAAAATTTTAGCTCAAAACTTGTGGTTTTGTGTCACCCACTTGCTAACCTTGTATTGGGAAAGCAACACGTCCAGTATACTTGCTCCGAATATTACCTTTCGGTAAACTACCGTCCGGTTGTAAAGGAAAGCGTTGAACAAGCAACTGTTAAGGCAATGTCCCCTGACATGCTTTTAATTATGGTCTATAACGTGTCGGACGCAATTACTATCCTTTGTAGGAGCAATAGTAAAACTCACCCTTATAATTTTCCGGTCTGGCACAAGGTCCTGTCTTTGACCATGTTATGCAACCACCGTTCTTACGGTTGACACCCGATTTGGTTCAGGTGACCTAATGAATTCTAGGTGAATTCCTAGGATTTTACGTTCAATGGTAATGAACGCATTGAAAATGGGTTTTCAGAAAACAAATCGGTTTGTAATTTTGATCAAAATATTTTCTCGTTCAAGCTCGAGTTTAGATATCATCGAATTCCATGAGTTTGTAATTCTCAATCTTTAAGGTCAATCTCTAGGATTGAGTAATATCAGGCTTAAAAGCTGATTTTTGATCTTTTAAGGAGATTATCCTTTCTGGGGGTCTGATTCATTAGTCTTATCAAGCTAATTTGCACGGCGTCCTCCCCATTTTACAAGACAGATCCTCTCATGGTTAGGATAAGTCTGACCACTTGGCGACCCTGTTTTATGCTGAGGTCCGTGGATTTCCTGCTGATTTTAGAAATGACTTTTCTAGATTTTTCGTCAACCTACAGCTGGTCTGGACGACAACTTCATGACCTAAATCAAGAAGCTCATTTCTTTTTCGGAAGACTTTACTTCCTTTTAATGATGGAATTGATTCATCGTGTAGATCCATCTTTCTTACAGTAAATCGGGTAAAACTGTTTAGTTTAGTCCAAAGCAAAAGTATCTTCAATTATTTGTTACAAAAATATGTGACTTATGTTTTAAATAACTTGGTAAATTTTCCCACACTTGGCTTTTATTTTCCTTTTTATTGTCCTCTATTCCATTTTAAATGAATTCTAACATTTTGGTTTGTTTCTCAATTTATGTCCTTTCCGAGGCAACAATAATTTCGGTGTTAACACCTAGTTTTATCGTTCATAAATATGTATAAACATGATTTTGAATTCATTTAATTGAAAATTTTGAAAATTTTTACTAGAAGTGAGTAGTCAGTATATAAGACTAGAGCTGTTCTTTGTTATCAGAGAGCACTAGATTCTAATACAACTACTGCGTTACTAGTATTTTTAATGGTAACCAAGTGTATAAGTTAAAAATTTTAAAAATCCGAAAGAATTTAACCTCTTCTCACACTTAAGATCTTGCAATGCCCTCATTTGCAAGAAATCAGTAACAATTTAAATTATTGAGGGTGATTAGAAAAAATAATTAAATTTTACCAAAGTTTCCAAACATATTGGCGTTTGTTTTAAAAGCAAAGATTTTTGGTTTTTTTTTTTTTTTTTTTTTAATATTTTTGGCATACTTTAATTCAATAAGATTAAAAATAATGATAATAAAATTTCTCGTCCCTCCCTCGGGTAAAGCAATTTCAGTTCAACGACCTAGTCTTCAACTCACGACGAATTTTAAAAATAAAATTTTTAACTTAACGAAATAAAGTAAATTTTTTTTGTTTTTAAATTCACACCAAACTTAAATTCAAAATGCATAAAATTAAAAAATTTCATATTTTAAAAATTCACACCAAACTTAAATTATATTTTTATTTTTATACATACAAACTTATATTAAAAATATTAATTTTTCAAATATTTACAATTTTAAATATATATTAATTTTAACAAGTTTACAATATTATTTTAATATTAAATTTAAAAACAAAATAAAAATAAAATTAAAAATCTTTTTTTTACTTTTATCCCACTTTAATCAATCAAATATTATCAAAAATATGCGCCCCTCTTTTCGGTAAAGTAATTTCGGTTCAATAACCTAATTTAACTCATGACGAATTTTTGAAATATTTTGGGTTGATTGATTAAAGATATTTATACCTTAAGAATAAACGTTAAATTTCGCAGTGATGTAATAAATTTTTGAATGATAACAATAATTTCGGTCGCAAAACCTAATTTTATCGAATACCAATTTAGTACTTTATAGCGAACAAATTAGCGTTTATTATCAAAAGGTTAAAAATAAAAATAAAAATAAAAATGAAAACTGTACAAACTTACATGTGAAATATATTTCTTAGTGATATGCTCTAGCCCACTCATAAGATAGTCAGACTAATTGGTTTTTCATAGCTACATAGACGTAACCTCGAGCATTTATCGTTTTTTCTTCTAAACATATGAATGGTCCGTCTCTGCATAAAGTAACAAATTCGGTGTTTGAATAGGTTTGATTATTTGAACATTTACCTTCGTGTGACCATTTTCCGCATTTGTGACATTTTTCAAGGTGTCGTGCTCTTCTTTTCGCTGCGGATTTTGATTTTCCTTTACCAAATTGTAACTTATTATCTTCGCATCTGGATTCTTTTCTTACTCCGTCCAATTTACCTCTGATTAATGATACCAATTCACTTGGAAGTGTGTCATTATTACGTTTAGTGATCAAAGCGTGTAGCATTAGACCATGGTTTAATTCACAGGAAGTCTTCATCTCGTAAAACCTAAAAAAATAAAAATTCAGAATGGGGGAGAAGACTAGTTCTTTAGGGTCTGCTAGGGAAAGACCATTCGGGTTCCATTTTTGAGAACTACACGAAAACAGAAAATCTAACTCTAACAGAAATACATATTATCCTTTAAAAACTTGATTCTACACACACTTAGTTAGCTGTGGTGTCGAAATTGTGATTAACTTCGTTGTCAACTTCCATTGGACTATCTATGTAATGTTTAACTCTGTGACCATTAACCTTAAATTCAATCCCATTTGAATTTATCAATTCTACTGTTCCGTATGGGAAAACTCTTTTGACTATGAATGGTCCAGACCATCTTGATTTCAATTTTCCAGGAAATAGCTTGAATCGTGAATTGAAAAGAAGAACTCTGTCGTCTTCTTTAAATTCTTTTGAACTTATGATTCTTTTATCATGCCATTTCTTCGTTCTTTCCTTATAGATTAACGAATTTTCGTATGCTTCATGTCTTAATTCTTCTAATTCGTTTAGTTGACTTAATCGTTGACGTCCGGCTTCATGTAAATCAAGATTACATGTCTTCAAAGCCCAAAATGCTTTGTGTTCAATTTCTACTGAAAGATGACATGCTTTTTCGTAAACGAGTTTAAAAGGTGTGGTTCCAATTGGAGTTTTGTAGGCTGTTCTAAAAGCCCAGAGTGCATCCTCCAATTTAATGGACCATTCCTTCGGATTTGATCCTACGGTTTTCTCTAGAATACGTTTTAAAGCTCGGTTGGTATTTTCAACTTGTCCACTTGTTTGTGGATGATAAGCAGTGGAGATTTTATGAGTTACTCCATATCTTTTAAGAACTTTCTCAAGTTGATTATTACAGAAATGAGTACCCCGATCACTTATTAAAGCTTTCGGTGTTCCAAACCTTGCAAAAAGACGTTTTAAAAAGTTGACTACAATTCGTGCATCGTTAGTTGGGAGAGCTTGTGCTTCCGCCCATTTAGATACATAATCAATGGCTACGAGAATGTAGAGATTATTATGAGATTTTGGAAATGGACCCATAAAGTCAATACCCCAAATGTCAAATACTTCACATACTTGAATGACATTTTGTGGCATTTCATCGCGTTGACTTATTTTTCCGGCCCTTTGACATGCATCACAAGATTTGCAAAGAAGGTGTGCGTCTTTGTAAATTGTAGGCCTATAGAATCCAACATCATAAACTTTTCTTGCTGTTAGTTGAGGCCCATAATGCCCTCCTGTTGGTCCTGTGTGACAATGGTTTAAAATTTTACTAGCTTCATTTCCGAATACACATTGACGTATTATTCCATCGGGACAACTTTTAAACAAATGTGGATCTTCCCAGAAATAATGTTTTATATCACTAAAGAATTTCTTTCGTTTTTGGTACGATAATTCTTTTTCAAGGAATCCACATACTAAGTAGCTTGCATAGTCTACAAACCATGGAATTTCATTATAATCTATCTTCAATAGATATTCATCAGGAAAGTTGTCTTGTATGGCCGATTCATTTAGAACTTCTAATTCGGGATTTTCAAGACGAGAAAGATGATCAGCGGCGAGATTTTCTGCTCCTCTTTTATCTCGGATTTCAATATCAAACTCTTGTAAGAGTAAGATCCAACGGATTAATCGTGGTTTATCATCTTGTTTCGAAAATAGGTATCTAAGAGCAGAATGGTCGGTATAGACCACCGTTTTAGCTAGAACGAGATATGATCAAAATTTGTCAAAAGCAAAGACAATAGCAAGGAGTTCTTTTTCAGTAGTTGTGTAATTTGTTTGTGCTCCTTGTAACGTCTTACTAGCATAATAAATAGGTTGAAATCGTTTTTCAATCCTTTGTCCTAAAACGGCTCCTATTGCAAAATCACTTGCATCGCACATAAGTTCAAACGGTAGATTCCAATTTGGAGTTATCATGATTAGCGCATTAGTGAGTTTTTTTTAAGAATATTAAA
Organism: Rutidosis leptorrhynchoides; assembly: GCF_046630445.1. NCBI lineage: Eukaryota > Viridiplantae > Streptophyta > Magnoliopsida > Asterales > Asteraceae > Rutidosis > Rutidosis leptorrhynchoides. The sequence continues at coordinate 476,945,059 of NC_092333.1, read as the reverse complement.
AGATTTGATACATTCATCTGAAAATATGAATGAAGCATCCTTTTCTAGGAGTTTATTCATAGGAGTGGCAATTTTAGAAAAATCTTTTATGAAACGTCGGTAAAAACCGGCATGCCCTAGAAAACTCCTAACTCCTCTAACATTGGTAGGATGTGGAAGTTTAGCAATTACATCTACTTTAGCTCTATCCACTTCAATTCCTCCCTTTGAAATTTTATGTCCAAGAACGATGCCTTCTTTAACAATGAAATGACATTTCTCCCAATTAAGTACTAGATTTGATTGTTCACATCTAATAAGCATTCGTTCAAGATTAACTAAACATGATTCAAATGTATCACCGAAGACTGAAAAGTCATCCATGAAAACTTCCATGCATTCTTCTATCATGTCGTGAAAAATCGCCACCATGCACCTTTGAAAGGTTGCAGGGGCGTTGCAAAGTCCAAATGGCATGCGTTTGTAAGCAAAAATACCATAAGGGCACGTGAATGTGGTTTTCTCTTGGTCTTCGGGTGCTATTGGAATTTGAAAATATCCGGAAAAACCATCAAGAAAACAATAGTAACTATTTCCGGCTAATCTTTCCAACATTTGATCAATGAAAGGTAAGGGAAAGTGATCTTTTCTGGTGGCGTCATTTAATTTTCTATAATCAATACATACACGCCATCCTGTTACAGTCCTAGTAGGAATAACCTCATTTTTCTCATTTGTGATGACAGTCATGCCACCCTTCTTAGGCACGCATTGAACTGGGCTTACCCATGGACTATCAGAAATTGGATAAATTAAACCTGCATCTAGCAGTTTAATAATTTCTTTCTTAACAACATCTTGCATATTAGGATTTAGTCTTCGTTGGCGTTGCACATACGTTTTATGACCTTCTTCCATAAGGATTTTATTTGTGCAATACGAAGGACTTATTCCTTTAATATCATGAATCTTCCATGCAATAGCTGGTTTATGAGCTTTTAGCACAGAAATGAGTTGAGATTTTTCATTTTCAGTAAGAGAAGACGATATTATTACAGGTAATTCAGATCTACCATGTAAATAAGCGTATTCCAAATGGTTTGGAAGTGGCTTTAACTCTAATTTTGGTGGTTCTTCTATCGATGATTTATATCGATATCTGTCTTCTTCTTTTAGCATTTGAATTTCTTCTGTTGTTGGTTCATATCCATTAGCCATAAGTGTAGCTAACATTTCAGTTTCATCAATTGGTTCAGTACCTTTTCCTAAAGAACATTCTCCTGTTCCTTGTAATTCTGGAAATTTTTCTAACAATTCTGCATGTGATTCTATAGTTTGAATATAATAGCATGTGTCATCTGCAGATTGCGGTTGTTGCATTGCTCTATCAACAGAAAAGGTAACACTCTCGTCCTCTATACTTAGGGTCAATTTCTTACCAAACACGTCTATCATTGCTTTAGCCGTGTTTAAAAATGGTCTTCCTAATATGAGAGGAACTTGAGAATCTTCTTCTATGTCCCGAACAACAAAATCTACTGGAAATACTAAAGTACCAACTTTAACTAGCATGTTCTCCATTATCCCTCTGGGATATTTTACTGATCTATCGGCTAGTTGTATGCTTATTCGTGTTGGTTTCAATTCTCCAAGGTCTAGTTTAGTGTATAGTGAATACGGCATTAAATTTATACTAGCACCTAAGTCCGCCAATGCTTCTATTGAACTAAGACTACCCAGAAAACATGGAATTGTGAAACTTCCTGGATCAGATAGTTTTTCTGGTATCTTATTCAACAGCACTGCTGAACAATTAGCATTCATAGTAACAGCCGAGAGTTCTTCCATTTTCTTTCTATTCGTGATTAGATCTTTCAGAAATTTAGCATATCTAGGCATTCCTGAAATCACATCAATGAAAGGAAGATTTACATTTATCTAGTTTAAACATATCCAAGAATTTGGATTGCTCGGCTTCAAGTCTCTCTTTTTTCATTTTACTCGGGTAAGGAAGTGGTGGTTGGTATGGTTTAACATAAGGTTTTGCCTTAACTGTGTTATCTTCATTAACCTTTTCAACTACCGGTTCTTTTTCCTTATCTTGTTCAGGTTGTGGTTCTTGTGGAGTAGGAATATCTTCATTAGAAATTACAGGTATTTCAGGTGGTTTAAATGTAATACCACTTCTTGTGGTAATGGCTTTAGCTGTTTCATTTCAGGGGTTAGCATTTGTATCACTAGGTAGACTTCCCAGTTTTCTTTCACCTATTAACCTTGCTAGGTTACTTACTTCTTGTTCCAGATTTTGAATAGAAGCTTGTTGATTTCTAAATGCTTGAGCATTTTGTTCATTGGTTTGTTTCTGAGATGTGAAAAACTGCGTTTGAGATTCAACTAGCTTCGTCATCATATATTCTAAATTTGGCTTTTTATCATCGGTTTGTGGTGGTTTGTTTTGAAAATTAGGTCTTTGCTGATTGTAAGTATTATTGGATACTTGTTGATTACTAGGACCTTGTTGGTTGTTGTATGGAATATTTCGGTTATAATTCTGGTTTTGATTGTAAATCGGTCTTGGTGGTTGATAATTATTCTGATAATTATTTCCAGGCCTTTGGTTTATGTATGAAACATTCTCTCTTTGTTCCATTGTTAGTTCAATACTGAGATAATCTTTTGTCAAATGTGGTCCTCCACACTGCTCACAACTAATTCGTATTGAGTGTATATCCTTAGTCATCTTTTCCATTCGTCTCTCGACAGCATCTATCTTTGCGGAAATGGAATATAAGTCATGGCTAGAATCGGCTCTAGCTGCTTTAGATGATCTAACGATATCTTTTTCTTGGTGCCACTCATGTGAGTGGGAAGCAGTGTTATCAATAATTTTGTAAGCATCAGTTCCTTTTTTCTTCATAATGAAACCACCAGCTGCTATATCGATGTCTTTCCTTGTAGTGATGTCGCATCCTTGGTAGAATATTTGTACTATTTGACAGGTGTCTAAACCATGTTGCGGACATCCTCTCAATAACTTTTCAAATCTGGTACATACCTCATATAGAGTTTTATTTGGCTTCTGTGTGAACGTAACAATTTCTCCTTGAAGTCTTACGGCTTTGGATGCCGGAAAGAATTGTTTAAGAAAATTTTCAACTAAAACGTCCCATGTATCGATCGCCCCTTCAGGTAACGATTCCAACCAATCTTTGGCTTCTCCCTTTAAAGTTCAGGGAAATAATATGAGATATATCTGTTCATCTTCAACTTCTCTTATTTTAAATAGAGTGCAGATCCTATTAAAGGTACGAAGATGTTCATTTGGATCTTCCTTCGGCGTACCACTAAATTGGCATTTATTAGTCACCATGTGTAGAATTTGTCCTTTGATTTCATAATCTGGCGCATTAATGTCTGGATGAGTAATTGCGTGACCTTGGCCAGTGCGTTTAGCTCTCATTCGGTCTTCCATACTTAAAGGTTCCAGATTCTCTATGATTGAATTTGTTGAATCTGAATCACTAGAGGATTCTGATTTAATGGTTCGTTCCTCAACAATCTCTGTTTGAATGATTGGTGGTTCCGGAGGAAAAATTAATGGTTCAGGATCTATGAATCGTCCCTGAATATTCTCCGGATTCTCAATTGTGAGGTCGGGTTCAAAAAATGGATTATCGGACATTTGATTGGAGTACTTGGTCGACTGGATGACGATTCTAAAGAAAAATCAACGGCGACAATATTTGCTAGATGTCTTGATCGAGTTACAGGTGGTGAAAGTACAAAAGGTGGTGAACGTTTTGCTCGGTGCATTCACTGAATATCCTATTAGTTTTTAAAAAGAAAGAAAAATTATATAAGTTATCCAATTAATAGACTTTTCTGATTTTGCCCACGTTTCGAATAGCCAAAAGATGCAGCAGAGGGGCAGGATTCGTTTGGTCTCAATATAATTGAGTACTGTTTGGCTCCAATAACCCGGTCCACGTACAAATCCAACTATTACTACGAACCAGAAAATTTTGATGTCTATCAATTTAACCGCTTAAAATAAATTTTCGTTTGAAATTTAAAGAAATATTAGATAAGAAATAGAGAAAATTCTAAATCCTAAAAACTAGAATGGCGAGAAATAAGAAAGAAAAAGAGCGCGTCGGTATTAAAATTGGAGAAATAAGAAAGAAAAAGAGTGACTTATAAAACTTTTAAAACACTCGACTAACCTAACCTTATTATTATTACTAACTTAAAATTAAAATTGCAAATTGAGATTACTAATTGGAGTGATAATTGATACATAGGTAAAAGGCGTCGAAAAATAAAAATAAGAAAGTAACGCGTCGAAACTTAAAAAGAAACTAAAAACTTAAAAATTAAAAGTTGTGTCTAAAAATATTAAAGCTTAAAAGAAATACTATATCCCAAATGGCAATAACTTAAAAAGGTACTAAAACTTAAAAAGGCGTCGTAAAATTTTAAAGCACCTAAATCTTAGTCTAAAGAAAAAGCACTTAAGGGATTTTACGGCAAAGCCTAAAAATCTAGAAATAAAAATAACTATGGCAAAAACTATGTCTAAAAACTAAATATACGCGAAAAATACAAAAATTAAGCTAAAACAATTAAAAAGGGACAAAATATAAAAATATACTAAAAGTTGTAAAAAGTACAATTTTTATAAAAATATTATTTTTATATTATTTATTTAATAAAACTATTAATTTTATAAATTAATTAAACTATTTAAACTAAATAATACAAAATAATAATAAAAACTAAATTATATAATAATAATAATACCCTAATTAGGGTTTAATTAATAATAATAATAATATATACTCCGTAATTAATGCTGTTTTAGGGTTGACTGTGGCCTGTCAGAAGACCTCCGCGAGTGCGGATAGTCCCAGTTTAAAACCTCCGCCAGTCGCGGAGGGTTCAATTTCAGCTGAGAAAGGGGTCGATTTTTACAGGTTCAGTTTTTATTTTTATTTTTTTTATTTTTGTTTTTCTATAAATATAAATATTTATATAAAAAAATAAAATACTTATATTTAAACTCAAAAATAAAAATACTTTTTAACTTTCTATATTTTTTTAACAAACTCTTTTTGTATTTTTATATTTTTTATATATATATTTTTTAAAAACTTATATTTTTATACGAAGGACTTAATAAAAACTTTTACAAAATTATATTTTTTTTTATATCATTAGCGTTGCGCTTTCGGCGTTTAAGTTCCCCGGCAGCGGCGCCAAAAATACTTGATGTTATGCGAGGTGTATATGAAATAGCTTAAATTTACTAGGAAAAACTATTAAATATGATACAATTTTACACAAGATATTTATTTATTTATAGAACGGATATAACTAAACCTTGCCACAACACTTATAGGCAGTGTACCTAATCGTACAGTAGTGTAGTTTTTAGTAAGTCCGGTTCGTTCCACAGGGAATCTTTTAAACAAAGCTTAACGCTATATTAGTTTTAATTTATAAAAATACAAATATATATATATATATATATATATATATATATATATATATATATATATATATATATATATATATAAGTAATATTATTATTATAAAGGGGGGGGGGGTTTACCGTTTAATGACCGGTTTGTCGATTTTAAAAACTTTAGTCGCAGTTAAAACCTAATGTAAAATATTAAATAAATAAAAGACTTAGCGTAAAATAAATAACGATAATGAAATTGCGATAAATAATAGTGCGATAAAATAAAATTACGATAATTAAAGAGTACGAAAATTAAAAGTGCAATTAAATATGAAAATAAAGAAATTATGCTTATTTAAACTTCCGTAATCATGATGTTTGACGTGTTGATTTTTAGTTTATTCCCATGGGTTAATTGTCCTTTGTCCTGGATTATTTAATATGTCGGTATGGTTTTTGTCCATAACAGTCCATCAGTCATAAATATAAAGTGCGAGTGTCCTCGTCAAATTATCCTTATACCCTAAGTCAAATATTCCAACTAATTGGGGACTTAAACTGTAACAAGGTTTTAATACTTTGTTTAATAATTACACCAGGTTATCGACTGTGTGTAACCCAAGATTTTAATACTTTGTTATCAATTATGCCAAGTGTCCTTGTACATAATTTCACCCCTGTTTTAATAATTCCATAGACTATTAATCCATTCCCGTGTCCGGTTAAATGAACGATTATTCGTACATATAAATATCCCGCCCATCGTGTCCGATCGAGTGTATATGGTTATTTATAGGTACGTCCAATTGTAAATCTTTATATTAAAATTAACAAACTATCATTTAGTTAAACAAATATAAAGCCCATTAATAGCCCATAGTCTAATTTCCACAAGTGTCGTTCTTTTGTCCAAACCCCAATTATGGTACAAAGCCCAATTACCCAAATTTAAATATTTAGCCCAACATCATGATTACTTCGGTATTAAATAAGCATAATAATAACTTAGCTACGAGACATTAAATTAAAAAGGTTGAACATAACTTACAATGATTAAAAATAGCGTAGCGTTACACGGACAGAATTTCGACTTACACCCTTACAACATTCGCTAACATACCCTTATTATTAGGATTAAAATTAAAATTAAAATTAAAATATAAATATATATATATAAGTTTACGTATGAGTGAAGAGAAAAAGATGTAAAAAATTCGGCCGAATGCTCGGCCTTTTATAGGTGGATTTCTGACTTTCAGGGCTCCGCGAGTGCGGTGGATTTTGCTCTTCAGAGCTCTGCGAGTGCGGAGCTGTGGAATCCAGCTCACACAAGCTTGGCTCCTAGCTTGCCGACGGTTTATATAATATATATATATATATATATATATATATATATATATATATATATATATATATATATATATATATATATTAATTTTAAGAATTAATTATATATTATATTATATTCATGTGCATAGTTGACTTGTAATTTTTAGTCCGTTGCGTCGAGCGTTGAGAGTTGACTCTGGTCCCGGTTCCGGATTTTCGAACGTCCTTGCGTATAATTTAATATCTTGTACTTTGCGTTTCGCGTTTTGTACTCTTGTAATTTTGAGACGTTTCTTATCAATAATTGGAACCTCTTTGATTGTACTTTGTACTTTTTAGCTTTTTGGTCGTTTGCGTCTTCAATTCATCGAATCTGTCTTTTGTCTTCACCTTTTATTATTTAAACGAATATCACTTGTAAATAGAACAATTGCAACTAAAAGCTTGTCTTTCTTGAGGGATAATGCTATGAAATATATGTCCGTTTTTAGCATTATCACTTAATTATCGAACACTGCATTCTTTTGTTTTTGGACTTTTAATCTCTTAAATTGTTATAATCCATTGAGTAAGCTAGACCCAATCTTCGAAGCCCACGAAATTTGCTGTTGGTTCAGGTTGTGTTATTGGACTCTTGAGACAACTTGGGCCAATTTCATTTGGACTTTATTTGGGCTTAGCCTATTACTAAAATTAACCAATATGTACAAGATCAAAACTATCTTTTTAGGATTGCTGTTGCTCGGTTTTTGTGTTTGTCTATTACCGAGCTGAAGCCGCGACTACACTCCATCAATTGATCTCTCGTTCATTCTTTCAAGGGTATAAACTATAATCAGATCTTTTTATTATTATTTTCAATGATTATGATTATTATGATAATTATTATTATTATTATTATTATTATTATTATTATTATTATTATTATTATTATTATTATTATTATTATTATTATCATCATCATCATTATTAAGATTATTATGATTATGAATTAGAATTTTTGAAGTTGTAATTATAAGTTTAGGAGTTAAACACGAAAATTATTATGACTATTAATATTATTATTAGTATTATCATTAACATAAATTTCATATATTTTCATCATTAAAAACTACTACTACCACCACCGCCGCCGCCGCCGCCGTCGCCGCCACCACCACCACCACCACCACCACGACGACGGCGACCACCACCACCACCACGACCACCACCACGACCACCACGACCACCACGACCACGACCACGACCACCACTACTACTACTACTACTACCACTACTACTACTACCACCACCACCACCACCACCACCACCACTACTACCACTACCACTACTACCACTACCACTACCACTACTACTACTACTACTACTACCACCACCACCACCACCACCACCACTACCACTACCACTACCACTACTACTACTACTACCACCACCACCACTACTACCACCACCACCACCACCACCACTACCACCATTACCACCACTACCACCACCACCACTACTACCACTACCACTACCACCACTACTACTACGACCACTACGACCACTACGACCACGACGACCACGACGACTACTACGACCACGACTACGACGACTACTACGACCACTACCACCACGACCACTACCACTACGACCACTACTACCACGACCACTACTACCACACTACTACCACGACCACGACGACCACCACGACCACGACGACCACCACAACCACGAGGACCACCACGACCACGACGACCACCACGACCACCACGACGACCACCACCACGACGACGACGGCGACCACGACGGCGACCACCACCACCACCACGACCACCACCACGATGACCACCACGACCACCACGACCACCACGACCACGACCACCACCACGACAACGACCACGACCACCGCCACCACCACCACCACCACTTTTATTATTTTTATTTTTATTTTTATTATTATTATTATCATTATTATTATTATTATTATTATTATTATTATTATTATTATTATTATTATTATTATTATTATTATTATTATTATTATTATTCATTTTATCAAATTGTTAGTTTAGTATATTTATAATAAATATTTAAAAAAAAGTATTATATAAACATATATTTACTACATATATCATGACTATATTAATATTACATAATATTTTCTTTAAAAATAAAATCTTATTATCTATAATTATATAACACTAATTAAGTTACATATAATATATAAATATATTTTTAGATATTATAATCATATATATAAATATTAATTTTAATACATTATGTAATATTTTTGAGCATTAATATATAAAATTTATAATAAATGACTTATACATTCTAATTAAAATACTTTAATAAGAATATGATATTATATTAATTAAGTTATAATTAATATATTTATTAATATAACATATAAATGACTAAAATAGCAAGTATATTATAATATTAATATATAAATTTGTTTAAATATCATTATATGTATTAATATATATAATTGATATATGTTCGTGAATTCGAGGCCAACCCTGCATTGTTCAGTTCAGTCGTATGCATATTTTTACTACAAAATATCGTATAGTGAGTTTCATTTGCTCCCTTTTTAAATGCTTTTGCAATATATATATTTTTGGGACTAAGAATGCATGCGCCGCTTTTATAAATGTTTTACGAAATAGACACAAGTAATCGAAACTACATTTTATGGTTGGATTATCGAAATTGAATATCACCCTTTTAGCTTGGTAGCCTAAGAATTATGGAACAAACCCCCTAATTGACGAGAATCCTGAAGATAGATCTATGGGCCTAACAAACCCCATCCAGGTTATGGATGCTTTAGTACTTCAATTTTATATACAGATGAGTGTACCTGTATATTTGGGGATATTCTATATGCATTTGTTAATGTCGGTTACCAGGTGTTCACCATATGAATGATTTTTATACAGATGAGTGTTCCTGTATTATATATTTTTTTTTTTTGCAGATGAGTGTTCCTGCAGTGATTTATAAAATATGAAATCTTGTGGTCTATTAAAATTATGGAAATGATTGATTACGATAAACTAATGAACTCACTAACCTTTTGGTTGACACTTGAAAGCATGCTTATTCTCAGGTATTAAGGAAATCTTCCGCTGTGCATTTGCTCATTTTAAAGATATTACTTGGAGTCATTCATGGCATATTTCAAAAGACGTTGCATTCGAGTCGTTGAGCTCATCAAGATTGATAATAAGTCATTCGTAGTTTGGATATATTATGAGATAGTATGCATGCCTGTCAACTTTAGTTGTAATGAAAGTTTGTCTTTTAAAAGCGAATGCAATGTTTGTAAAATGTATCATTTAGAGGTCAAATACCTCATGATGTAATCATATGTTATTGTATTCGTCCTTATGGATTAGGACGGGTCACTTCATTGCTTTAGCCCAACAATATGTCATACATATAATCCAATGAGTTCCATGGACTCTATTACTAATTGGAAATAGAGAGAGGTCCTCAAGTGCTTATATGCATACATAAATTTCTTTCTACTTTCGATGTTTGATTATGATTTGCATCTCTTAACCGATTATCTCTAATAATCACTCTCTTAATCGGCATTTGCTACATGCTACTCTTCGTTGCTGAATCATCCACATTTGAGCTACAACCATAAACTCTGATAACATTTGTAGGATCATTTCTAACCCAATAACATGTCATACATATAAGCTTATGAGTTCCACCGCACTCTAAAACTATTTGGTGATAGAGAGAGGTTCACAAGTGCTTATACGCATACATAAGTTTCATTTTACATCCGATGTGGGACTATTGTTTGCATCTCTTAACCGATTATCTCCTACAGCTACTGCCAAGGTAAAGGTTGTAACAACCCTGCTTTTTTCGTTACTTCCGTTAACCTTCCCTTAGTTTATTTAACGGCGATTATTTGACTTTTATGTGTTTATGTGTAATAAATGCATACTTGATCTTTGGAGGGTTACAATAATTAATATGGGTTGATATTAATTCAAATAAATATTTCGGATAATGAAATATGATAAAAATGATACGATTTTGATAACTGCTTTTTGAGCTACGAAACGCTCGGGTTTATTTTAATAATTAATTTATTAATTGTTAACTTTTTAAAAATAATTAATTTATTGGGTTTTTAATAAATTAACGTTTGGTTGCGTTTAACGATCGGTTTAGCGTTCCGGGCCCCTCGGTACAACTAAACGGCACTTGAAACGGACCACGATTACACGGAATTGCAAAACACGAGCCCGGGAGTACCCCATGGGGCCCATTCGGCCGAACACCCCCTCCCCACCCTTTTATGTTTAATTTTTGCAACTTGGAGGACTTAGGTGCAATTTAAGAGAACTAGGGCTAGTATAAAGGCTTAAGTGATAACCTAAACACTGTAAACCCTCATAATTACACATACCAGTCATTTTTTTGTTCCCTCCCTCCCTTTGGCTGCCGTCGATCACCATCACCAATACCACCATCAATTTTCAATTTTTGCTCAAGCCTTGAACACGAAAAGTGTAATTCTCGATCTCCTCTACGTATTGGTGTGCTTTAATTGTTGATCTAAGGTATAAACACATGAACCCTAATATTAAAAATCTGATTTTTATTAAAGTTTCATAGTTATGTTGTCAATTGCTCAAGTCTATACGCGTACGTGTTAATTGTAATCGTTATATTGATTGTTTGACGCGTTAGGGTTTAAAACCGAATTTGTTTATGCATGATCAGAAAAATTAAGTTTTTTAAATGTTAATTATTATGTTATATTCAGATTCCTTTCGAAAAACTATTGAGTTTAGGCTTTGGATTCGCTTGATTTCGTTTCCAGATTATCAAGTTATGCTTAATTGAAATTAACGTTGTGTTTTTGTGATTGATCAGAAATCTGGATTTGATAGACCACGAATTGGCATGTGAAACTTATACCACTGGGAAGATAATTTAAAAACACACAATTTAGACTAGGATATCATGTCGTTTGCTTATGTAAAACCCGAGATATGCTTGAATTAGTGTAAAAGTAGTTTTATACAGCACTTGCATGAAAATAACCTTATATGATAAAATGTGTTAACTTCTGTGATTAAAGCTTTGTATATTTGAAATGTACACAACAATTACTTCACCTTTCATGTAGATATCATAGGCTAATTGTATCTAGATCTTCGGATAATCGCGTGCGAATGTGACTAGCTAAACTAGAATCGAATCTGTAAATTGCTCTCTGTTTTATACTCTGTGGATTGTGTTTATTGAATGAGCATGTAACCTTCTGGAATATGAATTTTAACATGATATTTGACTTATTGTTAGTTTATGTCAATCTCTGAAACCTTATGCATTGGGCACAATAGAGCCGTACTTTATGTAAATTCTGATTTGAGCTGAAAACTGAATATTCAACTTGCACGAATAAACTGTACAAATTGGCTAAACAAAAATGGCTCGATTTTTGATATGTATTAGTTTGACTTGTCCTTGAACTATGGCCACTGGTCTTGTATCAATTTCATGTTCCTAACTCCGGTTATAGCCAAAACGAAATCAGTGCGCGGTCAGAAACTGACTTGGCAAACTCCAAATGTACCCCTTCTGATTCCTGACTTTTAATTATCGTATGAGACCCTGGATGGACTTTTTGGAATCGATTTTAAGTATATTTATGATCTGAAGTTTGCCATGTTTACGTGAATTTTGTACTATGAAATAATGTGCTAAGTATGCTACGTGTTCATGAACTTTGTGCACAAAGATAAACTGAAATTGTGAAAATGATCATTCATGACCTGAAACGTATTGTTTGACTTAGGTTTGACATGTTGACCAACATTTGACATGAACCTACTGATGTTGACTTTAGTTGACTACTTTGACCAAGTTTGACTTTCGGTTTGACTTCGGTTGACTTTTGTTTGACTTGCATGATATAGTTGACTTTTACTTTGAAACGCGTCGAGTCGAGCAATAAGACAACTTATACTATGAAACCACACTTGTTTAAGATACATATATTGACCAACCTAAATACGTATATTTAGGTTGCATTACTCAGCTGTAAACCGTACAAGTTTTGTCTGTCATCCAAGCTTATTCAAAGGTGAGTCTACAGTCCCGCTTTTTACATGTTTTCAGGGATGAGAATACACGCTTTTATACTTACATTTTCAAATGCTTTTGTATTGACACGAGTACTATATATGCCTATTGAGTTTGTTCAAAAAGCCTCTAGCTTGAATACTTTTTATGCCATCGGTGTAAGCACAATTTAGATGGACGGATCTGCTAGGTTGACAACCTCACCCTGCAATATTAACTGTGGTGCATTTATTTTGAACATTAGATACACTCGGACAAGTGTTGATGTTATGCGAGGTGTATATAAAATAGCTATTAAATTTTACAAGGAAATACTATTAAATACGATACAATTTTACACATGATATTTATTTATTTAGAGAATGGATATACTTAAACCTTGCTACAACACTTATAAGCAGTGTACCTAATCGTACAGTAGTGTAGTTTTTAGTAAGTCCGGTTCGTTCCACAGGGAAAATCTTTTAATCAAAGCTTAACGCTATATTAATTTAATTTTATAAAAATACAAATATATATATAAGTAATATTATTATTATAAAGGGGGGTTTTTACCGTTTAATGACCGGTTTGTCGATTTTAAAACTTTAGTTGCAGTTAAAACAAAATGTAAAATATTAAATAAATAAAAGACTTAATTTAAAGCATAAAGTAAATAACGATAATGAAATTGCGAATAATAAAAGTGCGATAAAATAAACTTGCGATAATTAAAAAGTACGATAATTAAAAGTGCAATTAAATACAATAACAATAAAAATGCGATAATTAGAAGTGCAATTAAATATAAAATAAAGGAAATTAAATATGAAATAAAATAATTATGCTTATTTAAACTTCCGTAATCATGATGTTTGACGTGTTGATTTTAGTTTTATGCCCATGGGTTAATTGTCCTTTGTCCTGAATTATTTAATATGTCCGTCTGGTTTTGTCCATAACAGTCCATCAGTCATAAATATAAAGTGCGAGTGTCCTCGTCAAATTATCCTTATACCCGAAGTTAAATATTCCAACTAATTGGGGACTTAAACTGTAACAAGATTTTAATACTTTGTTTAATAATTACACCAGGATGTCGACTGAGTGTAACCCAAGATTTTAATACTTTGTTAACAATTATTCCAAGTGTCCTTGTACATAATTTCACCCATGTTTTAATAATTCTAGTGGCTATTAATCCATTCCCGTGTCCGGTTAAATGAACGATTATTCGTACATATAAATACCCTGCCCATCGTGTCCGATTGAGTGTATATGGTTATTTATAGGGACGTTCAATTGTAAATCTTTATATTAAAATTAACAAACTATCATTTAGTTAAACAAATATAAAGCCCATTAATAGCCCATAGTCTAATTTCTACAAGTGTCGTTTTTTTTGTCCAAACCCCAATTATGGTACAAAGCCCAATTACCCAATTTTAGTAATTAGCCAAACATCATGATTACTTCGTTTTAAATAAGCATAATAATAACTTAGCTACGAGACATTAAATTAAAAAGGTTGAACATAACTTACAATGATTAAAAATTGCGTAGCGTTACACGGACAGAATTTCGACTTACACCCTTACAACATTCGCTAACATACCCTTATTATTAGGATTTAAAATTAAAAGTAAAATTAAAATATAAATTATATATATATATATATATATATATATATATATATATATATATATATATATATATATATATATATTACGTATAGATAGATGGATGGATATATATTGATATATAAAATGATCAGAATTCGTTTGCTTTTATAGGGAATTGAGTTCAGGGGGTCTCCGAGACTCGCGGCCTTTTCTGCATTCAAACTCCGCGAGTCGCGGAGTTTGAAATTTCAGCTCACCAACTTTGGAGTCTTTCTTGCCGACGGATTTTTATTATTTATATAATATATAAATAATTATAAGAATTATTTAAATATTATATTATATTTATGTGCATAGTTGACTTGTAATTTTTAGTCCGTTGCGTCGAGCGTTGAGAGTTGACTCTGGTCCCGGTTCCGGATTTTCGAACGTCCTTGCGTACAATTTAATATCTTGTACTTTGCATTTTGAATCTTGTACTCTTGTAATTTCGAGACGTTTCTTATCAATAATTGGAACATCTTTGATTGTATTTTGTACTTTTGAGCTTTTTGGTCGTTTACGTCTTCAATTCGTCGAATCTGTCTTTTGTCTTCACCTTTTAATATTTAAACGAATATCACTTGTAAATAGAACAATTACAACTAAAAGCTTGTCTTTCTTGGGGAATAATGCTATGAAATATATGTTCGTTTTTAGCATTATCAAATATTCCCACACTTGAGCGTTGCTTGTCCACAAGCAATATAGTCTTGAAATACTAGAATCACTTCTTTATTCTTCACACTTTGTACATCAGTGATTTCTTTACGGCGGTATAAACAATGGTAGTAACGTTGTGGTTTACAGTCCCATATGACTATAAAAATTTAGATCCTTTAAGGAAATTGGATCTTTATGAAAACATTTGATCTTTTAAAAATTAAATCTAGCTTTTACCCTAGATAAGTTTTCCGGAATAACCCTTCACCGGTGTTTGCAAAATATTTTTGTGGGTTTGGTGGGTTTCAGATTTGAAAATTTTAGCTCAAAACTTGCGGTTTTGTGTCACCCACTTGCTAACCTTGTATTAGGAAAGCAACACGTCCAGTATACTTGCTCCGTATATTACCTTTCGGTAAACTACCGTCCGGTTGTAAAGGAAAGCGTTGAACAAGCAAATGTTAAGGCAATGTCCTCTGACATGCTTTTAATTATGGTCTTTTAACGTGTCGGACGCAATTACTATCCTTTGTAGGAGCAATAGTATAGCTCACCCTTATAATTTTTCGGTCTGGCACAAGGTCCTGTCTTCGACCATGCTATGCAACCACCGTTCTTACGGTTGACACCCGATTTGGTTCAGGCGACCTAATGAATTCCAGGTGAATCCCTAGGATTTTACGTTCAATGGTAATGAACGCATTGAAAATGGGTTTTCAGAAAACAAATCGGTTTGTATTTTTGATCAAAATATTTTCTCGTTCAAGCTCGAGTTTAGATATCATTGAATTCCATGAGTTTGTAATTCTCAATCTTTAAGGTCAATCTCTAGGATTGAGTAATATCAGTCTTAAAAGCTGATTTTTAATCTTTAAGGAGATTATCCTTTCTGGGGATCTGATTCATTAGTCTTATCCAGCTAATTTGCACGGTGCCCCTCCATTGTAATAGATAAATCCTTCTCATGGTTAGGATAAATCTGACCACTTGGCGACCCTGTTTTATGCTGAGGTCCATGGATTTCCTGCTGATTTTAGTGATGACTTTTCTAGATTTTTCGTCAACCTACAGCTGGTCTGGACGACAACTTCCTGACCTAAATCAAGAAGCGCGTTTCTTTTTCGGAAGACTTTACTTCCTTTTAATGATGGAATTGATTCATCGTGTAGATCCATCTTTCTTACAGTAAATCGGGTAAAACAGTTAATTATCGTTCAAAACAAAAGTATTTTCAATTATTTGTTACAGAAATATGTGACATATGTTTAAAATATCTTGGTAAATTTTCCCACACTTGGCTTTTATTTTCCTTTTTATTGTCCTCTATTCCATTTTAAATGAATTTTAACATTTTAGTTTGTTTCTCAATTTATGTCCTTTCCGAGGTAACAATAATTTCGGTGTTAAAACCTAGTTTTATCGTTCATAAATATGTATAAACATGATTTTGAGTTCATTTAATTGAAAATTTTGAAAAATTTTACTAGAATTGGGTAGTCAGTATATAAGACTAGGACTGTTCTTTATTATCAGAGAGCACTAGATTCTAATACAACTACTGCTTTACTAGTATTTTTAATGGTAACCAAGTGTATGAAGTAAAAAAAAATATTAAAAATCCGAAAGAATTTAACCCCTTCCCACACTTAAGATCTTGCAATGCCTTCATTTGCAAGAAATCAGTAACAATTTAAATTATTGAGGGTGATTAGCGTAGAAATGATTAAATTTTACCAAAGTTTCCAAACATATTTGTGTTTGCTTGCTGAATGATAAATGGTGCATATCATTTGTTCATTCCGTCTTGTTGTTATTTCACATATATTTTGCATCTTGTCGTCAAAATTAGTTGCTTTTGCTGAACTTAATGCCAGTCTTTGAAAATGCGTTGTTTTACCCTGTTGTGTACATAAGATAAACTGCAAACATATATACATATTTTTGAAGTTTGGTAAATTACCCCACATTCAAAAATTATTAAAATCTAATAATAATATTTAGAAAATTATAAAAACTAATACAAATCCAATATAAGTATTAAATGTATCAACATTACAAATAATAAAATAAAAAAAACTAAGTAGACTAGGGATGATACTGATACCAGTAGGGGTTCCATGCATAACCATATGTGTTATAAAATGCTTCGGCTGGGTTATACGTAGGATACGGTGGTTGGATCTCTATAGACCAGGGAGGAAATACGGGCGATGGAGTAGGAATATAGTTTCTACCTATTTGTTGGCAATAAGCTATGATTTGGTTTTGATGAACTTGCCAATCTTCAAATGCTTGATGTCTAGCATTTTTGTACTCTTGTGAAGCTATAAACCTTTGCATTTCTGTCATTTCATTTCCCCCTCCCACATTACCTGGCTGTTAGTTTCTCTCAACTTGTGGATGTCTACCATTATATCGTACTGCGGCGTTATTTCGCCTCTTCAAAACCTTCGCACCATGGTATACATTTAAACCTATTGTATCGCGGGGTTCTGGTTCTTCGACTAATAATCCCCCCCGACTTATATCCACACCGAGATATTCAGCAATCAAAGTAATAAATATACCACCTCCTATTATGCTATGCGGTCTCATCCCCCTAACCATAGCTGATAAATAATAACCCACACAATATGGTATACTTACAGCGCTTTGTGGGTCTCGAATACACATGTGGTAAAACAAATCCTGTTCATTTACCTTTTCCTTATTCTTACCTCGTTGTGTAATCGAATTGGCTAAAAACCTATGAATTACTCTTAATTCAGCTCTATCTATATCCAAATAAGAGTAATTTCCCCCCTTTAAATCGGTGATGGCTAGTCATTTGACTCCATACACCATGCGTATCAAAATTTTCGTCTATCTTTCTACCATTTAGTATCAACCCTCTACAATCGGCAGATGCTAACTCCTCAGGCGTATATATACGTAAAGCCTGAGCCATGTCTAGTAAAGACATGTGGCGAATCGAACCTCCTAACAAAAATCTAATAAAAGATTGATCGGTTAAACTAGCTACCCGATCATTTATTTCTATACTACACAATAATTCTTCACACCATACTTTATATACAGGTCTACGCATGTTGAATAACCGTACCCAATCGTTAAAAGTAGAATTACCATACCTCTGTGCAAGTAATTCCCTAATTGGCCCGGCCAATTCTACGGCTTCTAATGGTCCCCATTCTATGACCCTAGGTACTTCAACAGCTTTAGAATGAAGAGTATGCAAACCCCTTTGGTATTTTGGATAATCTATCCAAAGTCTGTCAAATCTCAGGTTCGGGTGCAAATCTTCCAAGTGCATATCAGAAAATGTCATGACTGGATGAGGTATATCTTGTTTGTAGTAGTTATCCACCTCCTGTTATTCCGTATTCTCAGCAGGAGCATTGCGAGCTTGGGATGAAGATTCACCCCTTTCAGTCTGGAAAACACATCAAACACAATTTTTGTGCATCCAGATATGCATTAGTGTCAGCAAAATCATCAATCAAAATAATTACAATAACATGTCCAATTTATATCAAACTTATGCTCATTTTCATATTTTTATCAAATCTACACTTTTTCAAATAAGCATATACGAAAATGTTCGCCAAGTTCATAAGCATTCAACTCAAATAACATGTCAAAATAATCATTACTAGCAATTAAACAAGTCTCAATTGGCATTATCTCTCAAAAATCAAGTTCATGAATTTTAGACTTGAAAAAGTCCACTTTAATTCTCAAAATCATGTTTAGGCTCAAAGTTTGGATCATTTAACTACCTAAACATGTTACACTACTTAATTTAGCAACAATTCATGACAAAAATCGGCCATAACCTGTTTATATCAAAAAGCCCCAAATTGCTCAAGAACACAAACCCTAGATTACTCAAAATTTGAAGTTTAAGGCTTCTAATCATGTTAAATAGCATCAATCTAGGTTATACAAGCATAATACATAAGCAATTTAAGCATAATTACACTAAAAAGCATCAAAATCGAATTGGGTATAAAATTGCTCAAGAACACTAATTTTCGGATTAAATGGTGTTTAGGTGTAGAAATTTACCCTTTTTTTTAAGTAATTCCTTGATAGCATCCTTCTTAACATGATTTTAGTAAAAGATTTGATGATTAACGGTGAAAAATTGTGAATTTGGGAGTGTTTTCTCGGGTTTTTTCTTTTGTTATTTCGCAGTATTTTTGTTTTTGTGGTGTGTGGACTGAGCTGATTACGTTTTTATTTTTTTCTGGGTTTTGGTCCCTCCACGAGTCGCGGTGTTTGACCCTTCAAACTCCGCGAGTCGCGGAGTTTGTATTTATTTTTTTAAACATCTTATACTAATTAAAACAATTAAGTAATTAATTTTAAAATTTTGTTTCCCTTGTTATTTAGGACGAGGTCGTTTCGGATCAATATCCTAATCCGTCCTTCGACAAAATTTTAAAATTTGTCTTTTTGTAGTGATTGTTTTAAAAGCTAAGATTTTTGGGTTTTTTTTTTAATGTTTTTGGCATACTTTAATTCAATAAGATTACATATAATGATAATAAAAGTTCTCGTCCCTCCCTCGGGTAAAGCAATTTCGGTTCAAAGACCTAGTCTTCAACTTACGACGAATTTTAAAAATCATATTTTTAACTTAACGAAATAAAGTAATTTTTTGTTTTTAAATTCACACCAACTTAAAATTAAAAAATGCATAAAATTAAAAATTTACACCAAACTTAATTAAAAATGCATAATATTAAAAATTCACACCAAACTTTATATTATATTTTTGTTTTTATACATACAAACTTATATTAAAAATATTAATTTTTTAAATATTGACAAACTTAAATATATTGATTTTACAGAGTTCACAATATTAATTTAAGATTTATATATTAATTTTAAAATGGTAAAAATAAAATTAAAAATCTTTTTGGCTTTTTATCCCACTTTAATCAATCAAATATTATCAAAAATATGCGCCCCTCTTTTCGGTAAAGTAATTTCGGTTCCATAACCTAATTTAACTCATGACGAATTTTTGAAATATTTTGGGTTGATTGATTAAAGATATTTATACCTTAAGAATAAACGTTAAATTTCGCCGTGATGTAATAAATTTTTGAATGATATCAATAATTTCGGTCGCCAAACCTAATTTTATTCAATACCAATTTAATACTTTATAGCGAACAAATTAGCGTTTATTATCAAAAGGTTAAAAATAAAAATAAAAAAATAAAAACTGTACAGACTTACCTGTGAGATAGTATTCTTAGTTATATGATCTATCCCATTCATAAGATAGTCGGTTTAATTGGTTTTCCATGGCTACATAGGCGTAACCTCGAGCATTCAGTGTTTTTTCTTCTAAACATATGAACGGTCCGTCTCTGCATAAAGTAACAAATTCGGCATTTGAATAGGTTTGATTATTTGAACATTTACCTCCATGTGACCATTTTCCGCATTTGTGACATCTTTCTAGGTGTCGTGCTCTTCTTTTCGTTGCGGATTTTGATTTTCCTTTACCAAATTGTAACTTATTATCTTCGCATCTGGATTCTTTTCTTACTCCGTCCAATCTTTCTCTGATTACTGATACTATTTCACTCGGTAGTGTGTCATTATTACGTTTAGTGATCAAAGCGTGTAGCATTAGACCATGGTTTAGTTCACAGGCAGTCTTCATTTATTAAAAAAAATAAAAATTCAGAATGGGGGGAGAAGACTAGTTCTTTAGGGTCTGCTAGGGAAAGACCATTCGGGTTCTATTTTCGAGAACTACACAAAAACAGACAATCTAACTTTAACAGAAATACATATTATCCTTTAAAGACTTGATTCTCCCCACACTTAGTTAGCTGTGGTATCGAAATTGTGATTAACTTCGTTGTCAACTTCCATTGGACTATCTATGTAGTGTTTAACTCTGTGACCATTAACTTTAAATTCAATCCCATTTGAATTTATTAATTCTATCGTTCCGTATGGGAAAACTCTTTTGACTATGAATGGTCCAGACCATCTTGATTTCAATTTTCCAGGAAATAGCTTGAATCGTGAATTGAAAAGAAGAACTCTGTCTCCTTCTTTAAATTCTTTTAAACTTCTGATTCTTTTATCATGCCATTTCTTCGTTCTTTCTTTATAGATTAATGAATTTTCGTATGCTTCATGTCTTAATTCTTCTAATTCGTTTAGTTGACTTAATCGTAGACGTCCATCTTCATGTAAATCAAGATTACATGTCTTCAAAGCCCAAAATGCTTTGTGTTCAATTTCTACTGGAAGATGACATGCTTTTTCGTAAACGAGTCTAAAAGGTGTGGTTCCAATTGGAGTTTTGTAGGCTGTTCTAAAAGCCCAGAGTGCATCCTCCAATTTAATGGACCATTCCTTCGGATTTGATCCTACGGTTTTCTCTAGAATACGTTTTAAAGCTCGGTTGGTATTTTCAACTTGTCCACTTGTTTGTGGATGATAAGCAGTGGAAATTTTATGAGTTACTCCATATCTTTTAAGAACTTTCTCAAGTTGATTATTACAGAAATGAGTACCCCGATCACTTATTAAAGCTTTCGGTGTTCCAAACCTTGCAAAAAGACGTTTTAAAAAGTTGACTACAACTCGTGCATCATTAGTTGGGAGAGCTTGTGCTTCCGCCCATTTAGATACATAATCAATGGCAACGAGAATGTAGAGATTATTATGAGATTTTGGAAATGGACCCATAAAGTCAATACCCCAAATGTCAAATACTTCACATACTTGAATGACATTTTGTGGCATTTCATCACGTTGACTTATTTTTCCGGCCCTTTGACATGCATCACAGGATTTGCAAAGAAGGTGTGCGTCTTTGTAAATTGTAGGCCAATAAAATCCAGCTTCATAAACTTTTCTTGCTGTTAGTTGAGGCCCACAATGCCCTCCTGTTGGTCCTGTGTGACAATGGTTTAAGATTTTACTAGCTTCATTTCCAAATACACATCGGCGTATTATTCTATCGGGACAACTTTTAAACAAATGTGGATCTTCCCAGAAATAGTGTTTTATATCACTGAAGAATTTCTTTCGTTCTTGGTACGATAATCCTTTTTCAAGGAATCCACATACTAAGTAATTTGCATAGTCTGCAAACCATGGTATTTCATTATAATCTATCTTCAATAGATATTCATCAGGAAAGTTGTCTTGTATGGCCGATTCATTTAGAACTTCTAATTCGGGATTTTCAAGACGAGAAAGATGATCAGCGGCGAGATTTTCTGCTCCTCTTTTATCTCGGATTTCAATATCGAACTCTTGTAAGAGTAAGATCCAACGGATTAATCTTGGTTTGGCATCTTGTTTCGAAAATAGGTATCTAAGAGCAGAATGGTCGGTATAGACCATCGTTTTTGCTAGAACGAGATATGAATGAAATTTGTCAAAAGCAAAGACAATAGCAAGGAGTTCTTTTTCAGTAGTTGTATAATTTGTCTGTGCTCCTTGTAACGTCTTACTAGCATAATATATAGGTTGAAATCATTTTTCAATCCTTTGTCCTAAAACGGCTCCCATTGCAAAATCACTTGCATCGCACATTAGTTCAAACGGTAGATTCTAATTTGGTGTTATCATGATCGACGCATTAGTGAGTTTTTCTTTAAGAATATTAAAAGATTTGATACATTCATCTGAAAAGATGAATGGAGCATCTTTTTCTAGGAGTTTATTCATAGGAGTGGCAATTTTAGAAAAATCTTTTATGAAACGTCGGTAAAAACCGGCATGCCCTAGAAAACTCCTAACTCCTCTAACATTGGTGGGATGTGGAAGTTTAGCAATTACATCTACTTTAGCTCTATCCACTTCAATTCCTTCCTTCGAAATTTTATGTCCAAGAACGATGCCTTCTTTAACCATAAAATGGCATTTCTCCCAATTAAGAACTAGATTTGATTGTTCGCATCTAATAAGCATTCGTTCAAGATTAGCTAGACATGTTTCAAATGTATCACCGAAGACTGAAAAGTCATCCATGAAAACTTCCATGCATTCTTCTATCATGTCGTGAAAAATCGCCACCATGCACCTTTGAAAGGTTGCAGGGGCGTTGCAAAGTCCGAATGGCATGCGTTTGTAAGCAAAAGTACCATAAGGGCACGTGAATGTGGTTTTCTCTTGGTCTTCGGGTGCTATTGGAATTTGAAAATATCCGAAAAAACCATCAAAAAAACAATAGTAACTATTTCCGGCTAATCTTTCCAACATTTGATCAATGAAAGGTAAGGGAAAGTGATCTTTTCTGGTGGCGTCATTTAATTTTCTATAATCAATACACACACGCCATCCTGTTACAGTCCTAGTAGGAATAAGCTCATTTTTCTCATTTGTAATGACAGTCATGCCACCCTTCTTAGGCACGCATTGAACTGGGCTTACCCATGGACTATCAGAGATTGGATAAATTAAACCTGCATCTAGCAGTTTAATTATTTCTTTTTTAACAACATCTTGCATATTCGGATTTAGTCTTCGTTGGCGTTGCACATACGTTTTATGACCTTCTTCCATAAGGATTTTATGTGTGCAATACGAAGGACTTATTCCTTTAATATCATGAATCTTCCATGCAATGGCTAGTTTATGAGCTTTCAACACAGAAATGAGTTGAGATTTTTCATTTTCAGTAAGAGAAGACGATATTATTACAGGTAATTCAGATTCACCATGTAAATAAGCGTATTCCAAATGGTTTGGAAGTGGCTTCAACTCTAATTTCGGAGGTTCTTCTATTGATGATTTATATCGATATCTGTCTTCTTCTTTTAGCATTTGAATTTCTTCTGTTGTTGGTTCATATTCATTAGCTATAAGTGTAGCTAATATTTCAGCTTCATCAATTGTTTCATTACCTTCTCCTAAAGAACATTCTCCTGTTCCTTGTAATTCTGGAAATTCTTCTAACAATTCTGCATGTGAGTCTATAGTTTGAATATAATAACATGTATCATCTGCAGATTGCGGTTGTTGCATTGCTCTATCAACTGAAAAGGTAACACTCTCATCCTCTATACTTAGGGTCAGTTTCTTACCAAACACGTCTATCATTGCTTTAGCCGTGTTTAAGAATGGTCTTCCTAATATGAGAGGAACTTGAGAATCTTCTTCCATGTCCAGAACAACAAAATCTACTGGAAATACTAAAGTACCAACTTTAACTAGCATGTTCTCCATTATCCCTCTAGGATATTTTATTGATCGATCGGCTAGTTGTATACTTATTCTTGTTGGTTTCAATTCTCCAAGGTCTAGTTTAGCGTATAGTGAATACGGCATTAGATTTATACTAGCACCTAAGTCTGCTAATGCTTCTATTGAACTAAGACTACCCAGAAAACATGGAATTGTGAAACTTCCTGGATCAGATAATTTTTCTGGTATCTTATTCAACAGCACTGCTGAACAATTAGCGTTCATAGTAACAGCCGAGAGTTCTTCCATTTTCTTTCTATTCGTGATCAGATCTTTCAAGAATTTAGCATATCTAGGCATTCCTGAAATCACATCAATGAGAGGAAGATTTACATTTATCTGTTTAAACATATCTAAAAATTTGGATTGCTCGGCTTCAAGTTTCTCTTTCTTCATTTTACTCGGGTAAGGAAGTAGTGGTTGGTATGGTTTAACATAAGGTTTAGCCTTAACTGTGTTATCTTCATTAACCTTTTCAACTACCGGTTCTTTTTCCTTATCTTGTTCAGGTTGTGGTTCTTGTGGAGTAGGAATAGCTTCATCAGAAGTTACAGGTATTTCAGGTGGTTTAAGTGTTGTACCACTTCTTGTGGTAATAGCTTTAGCTGTTTCATTTCGGGGGTTAGCATTGGTATCACTAGGTAAACTTCTCGGTTTTCTTTCACCTATTAACCTTGCTAGGTTACTTACTTCTTGTTCCAAGTTTTGAATAGAAGCTTGTTGATTTCTAAATGCTTGAGCATTTTGTTCATTAGTTTGTTTTTGAGATGTGAAAAACTGCGTTTGAGTTTCAACTAGCTTCGTCATGATATCTTCTAAATTTGGCTTTTTATCATCGGTTTGTTGTGGTGGTTTGTTTTGAAAATTAGGTCTTTGCTGATTGTAAGTATTGTTGGATACTTGTTGATTGCTAGGACCTTGTTGGTTGTTGTATGGAATATTTCGGTTATAGTTCTGGTTTTGATTGTAAATCGGCCTTGGCGGTTGATAATTATTCTGATAATTATTTCCAGGCCTTTGGTTTATGTATGAAATATTCTCTCTTTGTTCCATTGTTAGTTCAATACTGAGACAATCTTTTGTCAAATGTGGTCCTCCACACTACTCACAACTAATTCGTATTGAGTGTATATCTTTAGTCATCTTTTCCATTCGTCTCTCGACATCATCTATCTTTGCGGAAATGGAATCTAAGTCATGGCTAGAATCGGCTCTAGCTGCTTTAGATGATCTAACGATATCTTTTTCTTGGTGCCACTCATGTGAGTGGGAAGCAGTGTTATCAATAATTTTGTAAGCATCAGTTTCTGTTTTCTTCATAATAGAACCACCAGCTGCTATATTGATGTCTTTCCTTGTAGTGATGTCGCATCCTTGGTAGAATATTTGTACTATTTGACAGGTATCTAAACCATGTTGCGGAAATCCTCTTAATAACTTTCCAAATCTTGTCCATGCCTCATATAGAGTTTCATTTGGTTTCTGTGTGAACGTAACAATTTCTCCTTGAAGTCTTACGGCTTTAGATGTCGGAAAGAATTGTTTAAGAAATTTTTCAACTAAAACGTCCCATGTATCAATCGCCCCTTCAGGTAACGATTCTAACCAATCTTTGGCTTCTCCCTTTAAAGACCAGGAAATAACATGAGATATATCTGTTCATCGTCCACTTCTCGGATTTTAAATAGAGTGCAGATCCTATTAAAGGTACGAAGATGTTCATTTGGATCTTCCTTCGGCGCACCACTAAATTGGCATTGATTAGTCACCATGTGTAGAATTTGTCCTTTGATTTCGTAATCTGGCGCATTAATGTCTGGATGAGTAATTGCGTGACCTTGGCCAGTGCGTTTAGCTCTCATTCGGTCTTCCATACTTAAAGGTTCCAGATTCTCCATAATTGAATTTGTTGAATTCGAATCACTAGAGGATTCTGATTTAATGGTTCGTTCCTCAACAATCTCTGTTTGAATGATTGGTGGTTCCGGAGGAAAGTTTAGTGGTTCAAGATCTATGAATCGTCCCTGAATATTCTCCGGATTCTCAATTGTGAGGTCGGGTTCAAAAAATGGATTATCGGAAATTTGAACTGGAGTACTTGGTCGACTGGATGACGATTCTAAAGAAAAATCAACGGCGGTAATATTTGCAAAAAAAAAAATCTAGTTACAGGTGGTGAACGTACAAAAGGTGGTGAACGTCTTGCTCGGTGCATTCACTGAATATCCTATTAGTTTTTAAAAAGGAAAGAAAAATTATATAAGTTATCCAATTAATAGACTTTTCTGATTTTGCCCACGTTTCGAATAACCAAAAGATGCAGCAGAGGGGCAGGATTCGTTTGGTCTCAATATAATTGAGGACTGTTTGGCTCCAATAACCCGGTCCACGTACAAATCCAACTATTACTACGAACCAGAAAATTTTGATGTCTATCAATTTAACCACTTAAAATAAATTTTCGTAATTTTAAGAAATTTAGATAAGAAGTAGAATAAAAAATCTATGTTCTAAAACCTAGAATAGCGAGAAATAAGAAAGAAAAAGAGCGTGTCGGAAAAAGATCGAAAAATAAAAATAAGAAAGAAAAAGAGTGACTTATAGAACTTAAAAACACTCGACTAACCCAACCTTATTACTATCACTAACTTAAAATTATA
This sequence comes from Rutidosis leptorrhynchoides, assembly GCF_046630445.1. Classification (NCBI taxonomy): domain Eukaryota; kingdom Viridiplantae; phylum Streptophyta; class Magnoliopsida; order Asterales; family Asteraceae; genus Rutidosis; species Rutidosis leptorrhynchoides. The sequence continues at coordinate 476,917,979 of NC_092333.1, read as the reverse complement.
ATCGCAAATTGAGATTACTAATTGGAATGATAATTGATACATAGGTAAAAGGCGTCTAAAAATATTAAAGCTTACAAGTAAAACTATATCCCAAATGGCAATAACTTAAAAAGAAACTAAAACTTAAAAAGGCGTCGCAAAATTCTAAAGCACCTAAATCTTAGTCTAAAGAAAAAGCACTTAAAGGATTTTACGGCAAAGCCAAAAAATCTATAAATAAAAATATAACTTATGGCAAAAACTAAGTTTAAAACTAAAAACTAGCGAAAAAATACAAATATTACGCTAAAAAAATTAAAAAGGGACAAAATATAAAAATATACAAAAAGTTGTAAAAATTACAATTTTTATAAAAATATTATTTTTATATTATTTAATTTATAAAACTATTAATTTTATAAACTAATTAAAATTTAAAATACAATTTATTTTAAAAATTTAAAACTAATTATAATAATAATTCAGTAATTAGGGTTAATAATAATAATAAAAAATAATTACACCGTAATAAATGCTGTTAGGGTTTCTGTGTGGCCCGTGTCAGACGGCTCCGCGAGTTTCGGTGCTCGAAGCTGGAAACTCCGCGAGTCGCGGGGTATCAAATTTCAGATCAGGAGCTTTCGTTTGACAGGTTTATATTTTGTTTTATTTTTTTTATTTTTCTGTTTAAATTTTCTGTTTTAATAAATATATAAAATATTTATATAAATTAAATAAAAACTTATGTTTTAAAAACTAAAATAAAAATAGAAATACTTTATAATTTAAAAAATCTTAAAAATAGATTTATATATATATATTTTTTCGGTTTTTAATTTTTTTTAATTTTTTAAATTTTAAAAAGTATATATTTTACAAAAACTAATTAAAACTTAATAAGAATTTTTTATTTTTTTTTATATTAGCGTTGAGCTTCCGGCTTTTAAGCTAGATGTTCCCCGGCAGCGGCGCCAAAAATACTTGATGTTATGCGAGGTGTATATAAAATAGCTATTAAATTTTACAAGGAAATACTATTAAATACGATACAATTTTACACAAGATATTTATTTATTTAGAGAATGGATATACTTAAACCTTGCTACAACACTTATAGGCAGTGTACCTAATCGTACAGTAGTGTAGTTTTTAGTAAGTCCGGTTCGTTCCACAGGGAAAATCTTTTAATCAAAGCTTAATGCTATATTAGTTTAATTTTATAAAAATAAAAATACAAATATATATATAAGTAATATTATTATTATAAAGGGGGGGTTTTTACCGTTTAATGACCGGTTTGTCGATTTTAAAACTTTAGTCGCAGTTAAAACAAAATGTAAAATATTAAATAAATAAAAGACTTAATTTAAAGCATAAAGTAAATAACGATAATGAAATTGCGAATAATAAAAGTGCGATAAAATAAACTTGCGATAATTAAAAAGTACGATAATTAAAAGTGCAATTAAATACAATAACAATAAAAATGCGATAATTAGAAGTGCAATTAAATATAAAATAAAGGAAATTAAATATGAAATAAAATAATTATGCTTATTTAAACTTCCGTAATCATGATGTTTGACGTGTTGATTTTAGTTTTATGCCCATGGGTTAATTGTCCTTTGTCCTGGATTATTTAATATGTCCGTCTGGTTTTGTCCATAACAGTCCATCAGTCATAAATATAAAGTGCGAGTGTCCTCGTCAAATTATCCTTATACCCGAAGTTAAATATTCCAACTAATTGCGGACTTAAACTGTAACAAGATTTTAATACTTTGTTTAATAATTACACCAGGATGTCGACTGAGTGTAACCCAAGATTTTAATACTTTGTTAACAATTATGCCAAGTGTCCTTGTACATAATTTCACCCCTGTTTTAATAATTCTAGTGGCTATTAATCCATTCCCGTGTCCGGTTAAATGAACGATTATTCGTACATATAAATACCCCGCCCATCGTGTCCGATTGAGTGTATATGGTTATTTATAGGGACGTTCAATTGTAAATCTTTATATTAAAATTAACAAACTATCATTTAGTTAAACAAATATAAATCCCATTAATAGCCCATAGTCTAATTTCTACAAGTGTCGTTCTTTTGTCCAAACTCCAATTATGGTACAAAGCCCAATTACCCAATTTTAGTAATTAGCCTAACATCATGATTACTTCGTTTTAAATAAGCATAATAATAACTTAGCTACGAGACATTAAATTAAAAAGGTTGAACATAACTTACAATGATTAAAAATAGCGTAGCGTTACACGGACAGAATTTCGACTTACACCCTTACAACATTCGCTAACATACCCTTATTATTAGGATTTAAAATTAAAATTAAAATTAAAATTAAAATATAAATTATATATATATATTTACGTATAGATAGATGGATGGATATATATTGATATATAAAATGATCAGAATTCGTTTGCTTTTATAGGGAATTGAGTTCAGGGGGACTCCGCGACTCGCGGCCTTTTCTGCCTTCAAACTTCGCGAGTCGCGGAGTTTGAAATTCCAGCTCACCAACTTTGGAGTCTTTCTTGCCGACGGATTTTTTTATTTATATAATATATAAATAATTATAAGAATTATTTAAATATTATATTATATTTATGTGCATAGTTGACTTGTAATTTTTAGTCCGTTGCGTCGAGCGTTGAGAGTTGACTCTGGTCCCGGTTCCGGATTTTCAAACGTCCTTGCGTACAATTTAATATCTTGTACTTTACGTTTTGAATCTTATACTCTTGTAATTTCGAGACGTTTCGTATCAATAATTAGAACCTCTTTGATTGTATTTTGTACTTTTGAGCTTTTTGGTCGTTTGCGTCTTCAATTCGTCGAATCTGTCTTTTGTCTTCACCTTTTAATATTTAAACGAATATCACTTGTAAATAGAACAATTGCAACTAAAAGCTTGTCTTTCTTGGGGAATAATGCTATGAAATATATGTTCGTTTTTAGCATTATCAAGTGTATAACTTCTTAGGAGGTAAAGGCGGGTATAGTGATTTCTATACTCGGGTCATTGCTAGTATTCAGGTGCTCATATATTATGCAAACGTTTTGCAACTTGGTGTTGTACTTGTAAAATCTCATGGTCAAGGAAACTAAACTATTTTTCTGATAACTGTTTTTCAGATATTGTTACTTAACTTTAAACCTGTAGATTCACCAACATTATTTGTTGACCTGTTTTTGCGTGTTTTTATTCTCAGGTCCTTAAGAGGTAGACTTACGCTGTGTTTGCTGCATGTCTGGCCGTGGAGTCAGCATTTGATTTTATGAACATTATTTACTTTCACATTTAAAACTTTTATAACTGTTTAAATACTGTTGGCTTGTGGTTACGATCACAACAATGTTTCTATTTTGGGATTATTGACTTATGTTTTGGAAAGTCAATTTTTAATAAAAATTGAATGCGATTGCTTTAAACGTCTCATATAGAGGGCGTAACTGTTAACGGTGGGACCTGGATTAACGTGCCGTCAGATGGAAATTTGGCGGGGTGTTATAGTTGGTATTAGAGCTAACGGTTCGTAGGGAAACTAGGACTTGCATTAGTGTGTCTGATATGGTCATTAGGACACCTTGATGAGACTAGACTACGACCAGGACTTAGTCATTACATGAGTACTTTGTGACTAACGTTATTTACCTGACTAATCTTTTCGTATGTGTTCTTGCATTGTGAGCTAGATGTCACAGGATTTAGGAAACAGTAGCAACGACTCGAGTGTGGCTGAGGTGAATGCACCTGCTCCTGCCCCAGTACCAGCACCTGCTCCACATCAGATACCTAACCATCCCGTGAACCTTTATGCATTGGATTTGATTCATACTAACCGCAACAGGGATGTAGTTGATCGTGTTAACGCTTTGAGTGATATTGCTAGGACATACCCGCACCCCGATGATCTTGATAGGTTGGACGCAAGGGTCACAGGTATAAATACTTATACGTATGAGGCTGAAGCGAGGTTCGTTGAGATGACGAGATTGATAGCAACCTTGACTGCCAGGGTTGCTGCGTTGGAGGCGGAACGTAATAGGCCGAGGAATGATGGACCTGCCTCCCGTACCCGACAGAAGAGAAAGTGAAGGGTCATTGACCATGAGCTTCTTTTACTTTTCATCCACCATCCTTTCTTTAATTGGTTATATAAAACTTACCGGGTGTTATAAACCGGACTACTAGCACATTATGTTTATTGTTTGGGTTACTACTTTTGGAATTTGGTTTATCACTTTTGGATTTTATTTATAATAATGGTGGATTATGCTATTAATAACTATTATCTTTTATTGCATGCGGTATTATTCTATATTTAGTAACCTTGTATAATAGTAATACTTGTGTTAAGGGATACTGTAACAACCCAACTTTTTCCGTTACTAACGTTACTTGTCTGTTAAATATTTAACGGTGATTACTTAGAACTTTATGTGTTTATTTGATTTAAATGCATACTTGATCCTATTGGATTACTTGGATTAATATGTTATATTAATTTATGAACTTGTTTCGGATAGCGAAATAACTAGAAAACGTTACGATTAAGTTAATCGCCTAGAAAGCTTTTCAGTTTACGAAACTCTGAAAAACGATAAAATAATTATTTTTAATAATTATTGACTTTATGAAAAACTTATTTAATTTGTTATTTATTTAGTAAATTAAACCCGGTGAATTCGTTTCAACGACTAGTTAACGTTCTGGAGATCCGGTACGGTTAACAACACTCAAAACGGACCACGCGAGTACAAGAAAATAATGAAACGAATAGTATTTCACTTTTAATAATTATTTTATGTAATTATTATGTTTTAAACATACATTCAATTTATTAGAATTTATATAGATTAAGAACGCGAGAAATTAACGTTTATCAATCCGGTTTGCGTTTTCGGCTAACGACACTTAGTGGATACACTTAGGGAATTTATTTAGCAACATTGGTGAGCCCAATAACTCCCTTTTTACAGCCCTTGGCTGAAATCCACAAGAAGGGGGCCTCATTTGGTTTATTTTGGGCTATTACTTCTCCTAGTGTCCATTTAACCTTAATTAGGGCCCAAAAGCTAACCCTTAAAACCCCTAATTAGGGATATACACTCATTTATTCCCCCTTACCCTAGAGCCACGAAATTTACAGCCACATATCATCATCTTCATCGTCGATCATCATCCATATCATAACTCCATTCAATTTTGATTATTTGCTCTTGCGTTCTACACGAAAGTGCTTCCTTTGATTGTCCTCTACACGCTAGTACTAATTGATCTATGTTTTAAGGTATAAACACTAACCCTAATCTTTTTAGATCTGATTTTTCTCAATTACATGGTGTACAAGAGTCTAGTGCTCAATTGATTGCGTTTAGAGTTGTCGTTAATCGTTAATTTGCTCGATTGTTGTCTTTGTTATGAAAACCGAATTTGATTGTTATGAATCTGATTATATGAGTTTGTGTACTGATCTTGTAATGTATCTAGATGTATAGATCTCGAAAAATTAATAAGTTTGGACTTTGATTTCACATGTTTTCGTTATCGTATGCTCAAGTTATGATTAAACGAAATTGTCGTTAGGGTTTTGCATGATGTACGAATTTTCTGGATTATGTGCTTTGTGAATTAACTATTGAAATGTGTACTATTGTAATCCTTGTTAAAAATCATGCAATTTAGACTTAATATTTATGTTAAACGCTTGTGTAACGCTTCCGTTATGTCAAAACGAAGATTTGGTTCCTTAAGTGAGCTAAATCAGTTTTCAAAGTTACATAAAAATGGCTAGAGTGAACTAGGAGTTGATTGAGACTTTGATCTTATTGAATATGTTATTTTATATGTTACTTGACATATTTCATTTGTATGCAAACTTGCGAAAACATGAATTGCCGTGAGATATATGCTCGTCTAAGTGATATGTCTGTTTGATGAACAAAACTGGAAGGTCTGTAAAGATTGATTAAACTGTACGAATTGGCTAAAGAGATGTCTTTGATTATTTTACCACTAAAATTTTGGAATGTTTTGAGATGACTCCAATTGTCCGTTCGTCAAAATCTATTTTCTATATTTTCTGAGAAATAATTCAAAACTGATGCGCGTGCTGAAACTGATTTAGTAAACCGTAACTACACCCCTTCTGACTTCTGACTTTTAATTATCGTATGAGGCTTTGGCCAGAGTTTTTGGAATCGATTTTAAGTATAGATGTGATCTGGATTTGGTCTTAATTTTATGATTTATGTGCTATGAGATATAGTTGAATCTTTCTATGATGTACGTATTTCGAAGGCATGCTTTAAACTGCGAATGTGCAATTTGCTTAACGATGAGCTGTAAAGTGATACTTGACCTAGGTTTGACATGTTGACCATGTTTGCATGACCTACTGGTATGTTTGACTTTAGTTGACGACTTTGACCGAGTTGACTTTTGGTTTAACTTTGGTTGACTTGCTTGGATTAGTTGACTTTTACTTATTTGTTGAGTCAGTCTGAGCACTAGGACTTTGCGTACACTATGGGTTGACATAGTATGACCTATATGTGTATACTTAAGATGACCTACTTGACTAGGTTGCATTGTTCGGTCGAGATTGCTCGACTACAGTACGTTTTGCTAAGATATTTCAGGTGCTTTTGCTAAGGTGAGTCTACAGTCCCTTTTTCATCAACATTTTTGGGATGAGATACATGCTACTTTTGAACTATTTTCTTAAACTGTTTTTACAACGATATTACATATTAGGCACTAGTAACTTACCAAGAATATACATATGAGTTCAGATCAAAAATCCCTTAGCTTGATTATATTAGTTACTTTGTAAGCTCAACTTAGAGGGACGGTACCGTTAGGTTTGACAAACCTCGCCTAAAACATAGCAGGCGTCTATTTTGTTGTTACTCGTACACTCTATCGGTGTAGCGCAATGTATAGGGTAAACTAAAGACGTGGGCTCGGCCTACGCAAAGGGTAAAGCTTTATAATCAAGTGCTTATGATAAGTGTATATTATTACGAAGCTTTTCAAAAATCTCGTGGCCTAACTTACGATGAATGTTACTTAAACATGATGTTTACAAATTTGAAACTAGACATGGTAATGTCTACAAATAGATGAAACGAAAAGAACTTTTTGATGTCACTCACAGTTGAAACTTGACATCTTACAAACAGTTTATTACTTAGCATTTGCTATATGCAAACTTTTGAGATTAAATCTTAGCGGTTTATGGAAACTAATTTATGAAACATACGAGAACTATTTACTCAAACCTGTAGATTCACTCAACTTTATATTGATCCGTTTTGCATGTTTTATCTCAGGTATTAGTTGCTTCCGCTGTAGAACATTACTGTTATGTAGAAGTCAAGCCAAGCATTGGGACCAGAGTTAATACGCCGTTAGTGGATTCTGACGGGGTATTACATTTGGTATCAGAGCTTTGGCAATAGGGAACTAGGATACATTAGTGTGCTAACCGTAGGGTGCATTAGTGGGTCTAATCTATAGCCGTGTACTTAGAATGACTGTTATACGCCATGCCTGCACTGTTTGCTCTACTATGCTACCCGTAGGGCTACATATTAGATATCATATGCATATACGCATCTATACCCATAATGATATGGACTTGGACTAGATGTATGATATCACGAATCACATACGTACAAACAACGCGACAATTAAGTGAATTAAGTTGACTACGCTATCTTGAACTTATGGAGTGATGTCGAATGGATATATGAGATAGCGTAATGTAATGACCGGGATTACATTACGGTAACTCGTATAGAAGTTCCAACATCACAAAATAAGGAATTGGGAGCGAGTCAAGTAGGTTACTAGGATAAACATCGTTTAGAACTTGAACTGTATAATCTCCAATATGTGTAGAAATTTACACTGTGCGAATTAATTGCTATTATAACCTATAAGAAACGTGCAATCACGTCACAATTTATCACTAATTGACACTGTCCGTCACCACCAAACACTACTTGATGCTACGAAAACACTGCTAGAACATACTCATCATCTCATACCACTACTTATCGTTGCTTACTACTACACAACGTCGCCTCTCACTGCTAGACACGACTGATCACTAATTTCTCACTGCTTGTCATTACCAGTTACTACTTGATGCCACCCATTGCTACTTACCATACTAAATACTACTCAACATTACTAGCACTTCCACGATTTACTACTAGCTACTATGCATCACGACTCATTTCTGATATATCTTTAGAGGATGAATTCCTTGTAGCAGCTTGCGCAATCCATAGTAGATACTGTCTACTTGACTTCCGACTTTCCTATCATTCAGCCACCCGCGACTTCACGATTATGCTTTCCAATATGAGAGTACCGGAAGAGGTATTCACACCTTTCCTTATAAAGGGTATATCGTTCTTCTCCTCCACTGATGTGGGACAAGTCTGATAATTCACCTTCCAATCAACATCAACTTCGGTGAAGTTCTTCACGAGTCTATTCTTACTCAGCAATCATAATGTTTATATATACTGTCAACATCGATGCCGATAGAAACTTTATTGCTAGAGAATTTTGTCACAACAATTGGAATCCAATATCTGCCTTAGACAACGTGAACCCTATGGAACTATTAACTGGGAATAAAATGTATCATGATTGATGTCATTATAGTTTAAGGAGGTCCAGTTTTAAGAAATTTGATCGTACACTTCCATCGTAAACGTCTCTCCACGAAACTCACCCCAAACTTTAATCAATGATTGCTCCTAATCCTTTGCATATTATATGCTAAGACCCATACTGTTAAGCTCATAACACCCTTCCGTACCGAACAGTACTTTTTCTGAATATTGACGGGCCATTACAAAAGAAATCTACATGAGTGATGCTTGGAGTTAAATTATTATACTTAGACTACCATACCTCTTTATTTAACATTGTGGTTCGAATGGATTGGTTATCTGACGACATAACCAAGGCTGTTGCGACTCGAAGGCCATTCGAATTTCTTTTACCGAAGACAAATTAGTAATGGTGTACATAGAGAAGATTAGTACGCCGTTACGTTACATTATTTGCTCTAAGGTCCAGAAGTACATGAGATAAGGATGTCTTGCAATTCTGGCACATGTGAGCAAAGTTGAATCAGTAGTTAAGAGACTCGAAGATGTCCCAACCGTTAGAAATTTTCCTTAAGGTCCTTCCAAGAGAATTACCATGTCTTCCACCACATAGAGACGTAGAATTTCAATTTGACTTAATGCCGGGAGTGGCAACCGTAGCACGTGCACCGAATAGGCTTGCACCTTCAGAATTGAAAGAGCTGTCTAGTCAGTTACGAGAGCTTTTAGACAAAGGATTCATTCGACCGAGCTCTTCACATGGAGAGCACCTGTGCACTTTGTTAGGAAAAAGGAAGGATCTATGAAACTTTGTATTAAGAATAGATACCCGCTACCGAGAATCAATGATCTGTTAGATCAATTGCAAGGATCAGGATGTTACTCTAAGATAGATCTGAGGTCAGGATACCATCAGATGAGAGTAAAGGAGACAGATATACCGAAGACAGCGTTTAAAACACGCTACAGACATCATGAATTTACCGTAATGCCGTTTGGATTGACGAACGCACCGGCAGTTTTCATGGATTTCATGAACCGTGTGTGTAAGTCATATCTGGACAAGTTTGTTATTATGTTTATTGATGATATTCTGGTATATTCTAAGAACGAGGAAGAACATGAACAACATCTCCGTTTAATACTAGAGATGCTCAGGAAGGAGCAGATGTATGCGAAGTTTTTGAAGTGTGACTTTTGGTTACAAGAAGTTCAATTTTTGGGTCATATCATAGGTTTCAATGGCATTCACGTTGATACTGCGAAGATAGAAATGGTCAAGAAGTGGGAGACTCCTAAGTCGCCAATGCATGTTCGACAATTCTTAGGTCTTGTCGGTTATTATCGAAGATTCATTGAGAAATTTTCTAATATTGCCCGACCGTTAACAACAATGACTCACAAGGGTAAGAAGTATGAATGGACTGAGCTGCATGAGTCCGCATTTCAGTTGTTAAAATAGAAATTGACTACTGCTCCGATTTTGTCTTTACCCGAAAGGAATGAAGTTTTTGTGATTTATTGCTATGCTTCACGACAAGGATTTGGTAGCTTGTTGATGCAACGGAAGAAAGTGATTGCCTATGGATCACGAAAATTGAAGATACATGAACATAATTACACGACACATGATTTGGAACTTGGTGTTGTGATCTTTGCACTGAAGATGTGGAGACACTACTTGTATGGTATTAAGTTTACTGTTTTCATGGATCACAAGAGTTTGCAACATATCTTTGACCAGAAACAGCTTAATATGAGGCAGAGACGTTGGATAGAGCTATTGAATGACTACGACTGCGACAATTGCTATCATCCTGGCAAGGCTACTGTAGTTGCATATGCCTTAAGTAGGAAGGATAAGGTTAAACCTATCCGAGTTAGAGCATTGAACATGACTGTCCGAACGAATCTTACTTCTTAGATACGCGATGCACGGCTAGAGGCATTAAAAGAAGAGAACATTGTTATTGAGTCACTCAGAGTAATGGATAAGAAATTCGATGTTCGAGAAGATGGAACTCGATATTTCATTGACAGAATTTGAGTACCGAAGTTTGGTGGATTAAGGGAACTAGTGCTAGATGAAGCACACAAGACAAGGTATTCTATTCACCCTAGATCCGACAAGATGTACCAAGATCTTAAGGCACTGTGTTGGTGGCCTAATATGAAAGCAGATATAGCAACCTATGTTAGTAAGTGCTCAACGTGTGCTAAGGTAAAATCAAAACATCGGAAACCGTCTGGCCTACTGACACAGCTAGAGATTCCCCAGTGGAAATGGCAATGTATTACTATGGATTTCATTACTAAGTTACCCAAGACTGTGGGAGGTTATGATAAGATTTGGGTTATCATTGATCGTCTCACAAAGTCAGCTCATTTTCTACCGATTAAGGAAATTGATAAGATGGAGAAGTTGACACAAATCTATATAAAGGAAATGGTTTCCCGACATGGAGTGCCGATATCCATTATTTTCAACAGAGACAGTAGATTTACATCTAGATTCTTGCAAGCATTGCAAGAGGAAATGGGAACTCGTTTAAATATGAGTACAACATATCACCCTCAAATAGATGGTCAAAGCAAGAGAACTATCCAAACATTAGAAGATATGTTAAGAGCGTGTGTTATTGACTTTGGAATTGGATGGGATAGACATCTACCGTTAGTAGAGTTCTCTTATAACAATAGTTATCACGCAAGTATAAAGGCAGCGCCTTCTGAAGCACTGTATGGCAGAAAGTGTGGATCACCCGTATGTTGGACTGAGTTAGGAGATAGTCAATTGACTGGTTCTTAGATTATACACGAAACAACTGAGAAGATCGTGCAGATACAAGCGAAACATAAAATGGCGCGAAGCCGTCAAAAGAGTTACGCCGACGTTAGAAGGCGAGATTTAGAATTTCAGGTTGGAGATAAAGTTATGCTCAAAGTATCACTCTAGAAGGGTGTAGTGCATTTTGGTAAAATAGGCAAGCTAAGTTCGAGATATTGGACTGTTTGAAATTATCGAAAGAATTGGACCGGTAGCGTACAGGCTAAAACTACTGCAGGAACTCAGCGAAATTCATGACACTCTCCATGTTTCTAACTTGAAAAAATGCTTATCAGACGAAAGTTTGGTAATTCCTTTAGAAGAGATACAAGTTGATCCCAAGCTTCATTTTATTGAAAAACCTATTGAGATCATGGACCGTGAGGTCAATCGGTTAAAGCAAAGCAGAAACCCGCTAGTTAAAGTTCGATGGAACGCCCGTAGAGGACCAGAATTCATGTGGGAGTGTGAAGGCCAGATGAGACAAAAGTATCCGCAACTGTTTTCCGAGGAGACAACTACGGCGGACGTGCACTAAAATTTCGGGACGAAATTTTTTATAACAGGTGGGTAATGTAACAACCCTACTTTTTCCGTTACTAACATTACTTGTCCGTTAAATATTTAACGGTGATTACTTAGAACTTTATGTGTTTATTTGATTTAAATGCATACTTGATCCTATTGGATTACTTGAATTAATATGTTATATTAATTTATGAACTTGTTTCGGATAGCGAAATAACTAGAAAACGTTACGATTAAGTTAATCGCCTAGAAAGCTTTTCAGTTTACGAAACACTGAAAAATGATAAAATAATTATTTTTAATAATTATTGACTTTATGAAAAACTTATTTAATTTGTTATTTATTTAGTAAATTAAACCCGGTGAATTCGTTTCAACGACTAGTTAACGTTCCGGAGATCCGGTACGGTTAACGGCACTCGAAACGGACCACGCGCGTACAAGAAAATAACGAAATGAATAGTATTTCACTTTTAATAATTATTTTATGTAATTATTATGTTTTAAACATACATTCAATTTATTAGAATTTATATAGATTAAGAACGCGAGAAATTAACGTTTATCGATCCGGTTTGCGTTTTCGGCTAACGACACTTAGTGGATACACTTAGGGAATTTATCTAGCAACATTGGTGAGCCCAATAACTCCCTTTTTACAGCCCTTGGCCAAAATCCACAAGAAGGGGGCCTCATTTGGTTTATTTTGGGCTATTACTTCTCCTAGTGTCCATTTAACCTTAATTAGGGCCCAAAAGCTAACCCTTAAAACCCCTAATTAGGGAAATACACTCATTTATTCCCCCTTACCCTAGAGCCACGAAATTTACAGCCACATATCATCATCTTCATCGTCGATCATCATCCATATCATAACTCCATTCAATTTTGATTATTTGCTCTTGCGTTCTACACGAAAGTGCTTCCTTTGATTGTCCTCTACACGCTAGTACTAATTGATCTGTGTTTTAAGGTATAAACACTAACCCTAATAATTTTAGATCTGATTTTTCTCAATTACATGGTGTACAAGAGTCTAGTGCTCAATTGATTGCGTTTAGAGTTGTCGTTAATCGTTAATTTGCTCGATTGTTGTCTTTGTTATGAAAACCGAATTTGATTGTTATGAATCTGATTATATGAGTTTGTGTACTTATCTTGTATTGTATCTAGATGGATAGATCTCAAAAAATTAATAAGTTTTGACTTTGATTTCGCATGTTTTCGTTATCGTATGCTCAAGTTATGATTAAACGAAGTTGTCGTTAGGGTTTTGCATGATGTACGAATTTTCCGGATTATGTGCTTTGTGAATTAACTATTGAAATGTGTACCATTGTAATCCTTGTTAAAAATCATGCAATTTAGACTTAAGATTTATGTTAAACTCTTGTGTAACGCTTTCGTTATGTCAAAACAAAGATTTGGTTCCTTAAGTGAGCTGAATCAGTTTTCAGAGTTACATAAAAATGGCTAGAGTGAACTAGGAGTTGATTGAGACTTTGATCTTCTTGAATATGTCAGTTTATATGTTATTTGACATATTTCATTTGTATGCGAACTTGCGAAAACATGAATTGCCGTGAGATATATGCTCGTCTAAGTGATATGTCTGTTTGATGAACAAAACTGGAAGGTCTGTAAAGATTGATTAAACTGTAAGAATTGGCTAAAGAGATGTCTTTGATTATTTTACCACTAAAATTTTGGAATGTTTTGAGATGACTCCAATTGGCCGTTCGTCAAAATTTTTTTCTATATTTTCTGAGAAATAATTCAAAACTGATGCGCGTGCTGAAACTGATTTAGTAAACCGTAACTAGACCCCGTCTGACTTCTGACTTTTAATTATCGTATGAGGCTTTGGCCAGACTTTTTGGAATCGATTTTAAGTATAGATGTGATCTGGATTTGGTCATAATTTTATAATTTATGTGCTATGAGATATAGTTGAATCTTTCTACGATGTACGTATTTCGAAGGCATGCTTTAAACTGCAAATGTGCAATTTGCTTAACGATGAGCTGTAAAGTGATACTTGACCTAGGTTTGATATGTTGACCATGTTTTCATGACCTACTAACATGTTTGACTTTAGTTGATCACTTTGACCGAGTTGACTTTTGGTTTGACTTTGGTTGACTTTTGTTGACTTGCTTGGATTAGTTGACTTTTACTTGTTTGTTGAGTTAGTCTGAGCACTAGGACTTTGCGTACACTATGGGTTGACATAGTATGACCTATATGTGTATACTTAAGATGACCAACTTGACTAGGTTGCGTTGTTCGGTCGAGATTGTTCGACTACAGTACGTTTTGCTAAGATATTTCAGGTGTTTTTGCTAAGGTGAGTCTACAGTCCCTTTTTCATCAACATTTTTGGGATGAGATACATGCTACTTTTGAACTATTTTCTTAAACTATTTTTACAACGATATTACATATTAGGCACGAGTAACTTACCAAGAATATACATATGAGTTCAGATCAAAAATCCCTTAGCTTGATTTTATTAGTTACTTTGTAAGCTCGACTTATAGGGACGGTACCGTTAGGTTTGAAAAACCTCGCCTAAAACATAGCAGGCATCTATTTTGTTGTTACTCGTACACTCGATCGGTGTAGCACAATGTATAGGGTAAACTAAAGACGTGGGCTCGGCCTACGCAAAGGTTAAAGCTTTGTAATCAAGTGCTCATGATAAGTGTATATTATTACAAAGCTTTTCAAAAATCTCGTGGTCTAACTTACGATGAATGTTACTTAAATATGATGTTTACAAATTTGAAACTAGACATGGTGTCACGACCCGGAAAATTTCGACTAATTTTAAACCAAACTCTCGATACGATATTATATTTTTGACACGATAAGCAAAGTCTGTAATGTTGAATCTCAAAATTTCTGAAATTATATTCATGTAGTCAATTACCCTTGACTGTGCTCAACGATTCACGAACCATTAATTGTAAATAAATGTGTATACATATAAATATAAATAGAAGTTGTTGTATTATTATTATTAATATTATTATTATCATTAATAAATATTAATAACATTATAACTTATATTATTAGTATCATTAATAATATTATCATTATCATTTTATTATCATTATCATTATTAATTAGTATTAAACTTATTAAGATCATTATTATTGTTATTATTAATATCATCATATTATTATCATTATTAATCAGTATTATTATTATAATTATTATTAATTAGTATCATTAATATAGTTACTAAATATTAATATGTATTAAAAGTATAAATATAGAAAATTACAAATTTCGTTTCATTTCACTATCTACTTTTTCTATTTTCTCCTTTTAATTTTGTTTACGTCTTTACTATCAAACAACGAATTTAGAATTTGAATATGATCCAAATCGTTTTCAACTGTGAGTAAATTGTAAGTTCCTGTATCTGATTATTGGATTCAAGTTACAAAGTCTGTTGTACATCGTTGTCTACTGTTATTATGACAACTGTTATTATTTTCTTCATAATTAATATACACTGTCGACTAGAATCTGTCCATAAAACAACGATTACTTCATATTATTGGAGAATCATTCGATTTTCCACCATGCTCCATCCCTCATCTCTCTTTCTCTCTTCTCTCTCTTCGTTGAAACCACAAACCATGTACCATCGAACCCATTTGTTTGCTACTGCAGCTACCATACTGTTTTCTTCTGTTTCTATGCAATTTCGAACCAACCCAGGGTTGAGAGATGCTGCTGCTATCCCTTGTACATATTCCAACCACACCTCACCAATCCATAACCATTAATGCAAGCTTACCTTTTCTTGTTTATTTCATCACCACCACAAACCAACACCTTTTAATCCTTCCAACTACTATACGTGTGTTTTTCATGTTTCCCTGTGAGAATAAACGAAACCAACTATCATAAAAATCTTCATTGTCAAACCACCTTGTAACCCTTATCATTTTATTTTGGTTATACCCATTCTTGCACTACCATCGAATCATCATCCTCTTCTCATTATGCCACCATGAACCAACACCAATCCCCTTAGTCACCACCATAATCTTTCGGCTATCACCACCCCTACAATCACCTTAGACCAACCGTTTACCTTCACTATATTTCCACTATATCACCACCATAAACAACCCAACACCCATCTTTATAAACTAAACCGCTATTACTTGTTTAGTATTTTGATCGAACAAAGCCATAACCGAGACTTTATATTGTGTTATTACTAATCGTGCAATCCAGATAAATACCAATATCTTTCTTCATAATTCCCGTGACCAGACACCATCTCCATCTAACTCACTATAGATCATCACCCTTGCTACAACCATCAAACAATCACCACCACCTAATGGAAATTCGTTCCTGCTGTTGCCCGTTTACCCAGAACAAATGTAAGAAACTGCAGCTGCACATATTTTCTTTCTTCCAAACTTTTACAATGAAATGAATATAAAGAGGAAGTTAAAAGCATATTAAAAGCAAAGGTGAATGTTTTAGAATCTTTATGGCCGACACCTTTCTAAAATACAAACCCCACTTACATTATTAAAGAAGATAGTGGATTAGCATGCTATTTTTTTTATTTTTGTTCCCTACAGTCAATTACACACCTTTTGTTTTCTCTTCTCCCTAAACTAAATTGTGGACTTGTTTAATAATGAGATGGGCTGCTGTATATATTCAGTTGAGCAGCCTATGAAACCCAGATAGGCCACTAGATTCCATTGGACTACCAATTATCGTTGGGCTTTTATTTTGTATTATGGGCTGAGATAGGTAATATGGGTATGAGAATGATGCTACACGATGATGTTAAATAATGATGATGGAGATGTGATAATTATCATTAACCGTATGAATATGATAAGGATAGAAATCGAATAATAATAATGATGATAGACGATGTTAAGAATGATGATGATAACGATGGTGTTTTCGTTATGATGAAGATGATAGGCGAGATGATAATAGTTCGTGCTGCTATTCGATGTCATAATTTTACCTCTGGACGAAATTAGTTTTAGGATGAAGAAGAAGATTGTGTTATGTTAATTAAGAAGATTGAATCTGTGATTTAAAACAGAAAACGGGTATAAATAAATTAAGTCAGAAGATATATCAGGAAAAATGAAAGGGAGCAATTGGTTAAGGCATGTGTTGAGAAATAAGAGGTCATGGGTTTGAGTCTAGTATGGGACAATTCTTTTAGGATGGCTTTCAAAAGGGTATACACTCCCACCATTTTTATTAATATTATTACTATCATTATTATTATTGCTATTATGTTAGTTATTAATATTAGCAAAATAATTATTAATATAAACTATGATATCATTATTATTATTACTAGTATTACAAATTTTTATTTATTATTATTATTATTATTATTATTATTATTATTATTATTATTATTATTATTATTTTTATTATTATTATTATTATTATTATTATTATTATTACTATTATTATCATCATTAAAAAGAATATTGGGATTATTATCATTGTTATTATTAATAACATTATTATAGTGTTATCATTAAATATTAGTATTAATATTATTATTGTTATTATTACTAAAAGTATTTTTGTGAAATTTATCATTTTTATTAAAATTAGTACTATTATTAAAACTAACATTTTTATAAAAATTATCTTAATTAGTATTATTTTTTCATTATTACTGTTAGTATTACTAATATATCAAATAAAGATTTTTCTATATAAAAATATATTATTAACATAAAACATAACTATAATGAGATTTTTGGTGATAAATACTAGTTATCTATTTAATGTATATAAAAGTAAATATATCTAAATAAATTAGTAATGGAACACATAATCAATATCAATAATACTATGTAAATTTGTTTGATTACCATTATGTGTGTTAATATATATATAAATGATATAGGTTCGTGAACCCGAGACCAACCCTATACTTGTTCAATGTCGTTATATGTATTTTTACTACAAAATACAGTATGGTGAGTTTCATTTGCTCCCTTTTTAATTGCTTTGCAATATATATTTTTGGGCTGAGAATACATGCGCTGCTTTTATAAATGTTTACGAAATAGACACAAGTACTTAAAAATACATTCTACGTTGAGTTGTACCACTGGCATATTTCCCTGTAGCTTGGTAACTAATATTTACATGAGTATTGTAAACGCGAATCCTGTTGATAGATCTATCGGGCCTGACAACCCCAACCGGACTGGACGACCAGTATTCAACGGTTGCACAGTACTTCGTTTCAGTGACTACACTTGGTACAGTGTAGTGAGATTTCATAATAAAGGGAATATGCGACGTTGATTAAATGTTAAGTATGGTTACCAAGTGCTCAACCACTTAGAATACTTTTATACACTTGCGAGTGTACATATATTTATAAACGGAAATCTTGTGGTCTATTAATATATTGAAAAGATTGTTATGATAAACCTATGAACTCACCAACCTTTTGGTTGACACTTTTAAGCATGTTTATTCTCAGGTATGAAAGAAACCTTCCGCTGTGCATTAGCTCATTTTAAGGACATTACTTGGAGTCGATCATCGCAATGGGACCAAATGTTGATGACTTTGTCCAGGTGTATTAGGACGGGTCGTTACAGGTGGTATCAGAGCGTTGGTCTTAGCGAACCAGGTCTTGCATTAGTGTGTCTGACTGATAGTTTTTAGGATGCATTAGCGAGTCTGGACTTCGACCTTAGCTGCATATTATAAGTATTGTTTATCATTCCTTGTGGAAAATTACCTGCTTATTATTCCTAAGTCTATACACGACTTCCTGCATTACAGATAAATTCATATCTTAGCGTATCTGTTACTGTAGACTTTATCTAACACGTTTCCTTAAATCCCTTCGTAATCTACGGGATCTTCTGTACTATGTATAGGTATTCTATATAATTAGAATATCATCCGATATTCGAAGATCATTTCATATCGAAAAATCCCTTATTCAATCGTACGCAATGGAACTCACCATTAGATCAAGTCCCACGGATTCCGATATGGAGTCCCACTCCAGCTCCAGAAGCAGCGTCACTAGAATGAATCAATCAATCAGCCATCCCCAATTCATCTGATGGGTTCGTAGTCGACTTAACCAATGAAGACAAGAAGAAGGCGATCTTTTCCAACCACCAACCTGCACCCTCGGCGAAGAACCTGAAGCACCTACCGGTAAACCTATCCGAAACACCATTTTTAGCCTTATCTCCAGGGTAGCTCGTCACGATTATCTTCTATCAAACATTCTAAACCTTATTCATCCGCTCGTTCCAACCGACAACCATCCCGGAATAATAGAAGAAGTCAACGAACTTCGCGCTCGAGAAATCAATTTGGAGAATATGGTGCAAAATTTACCAGCTTCAGCAACATCACCGGCACCAACAGTACCATCAATAACAGCACCAGTACCACCACCAACCCAAGTTTCAACATCACATGCCTCAACATCCCATCATGTACCTCGAGCATAATCATCGTTCTACGTATCGTTCTATCTACTTTATCTTCGTTCTACATATCGTTCTACATCGATTATCTTCGCTCGACATGGCAATTATGTAATTTCTAAAGTTGTAGAGATTATGTAATCTAGTATTAACGATAAATAAAATGAGTTTAATATCTTATTGACTCATTAAATCCATGATTACATCTGAAGAAAATATATATGTATGTATATTTTCATAAAGATTGTAATTAAAAATTCTTTTGTGCAAACTGTTAATGATGAGAATATTTTAACGGGTAGGTAATACCCGAGGAATATTTGGGTTTCACATTAATAAGTTACACTGTACATTCTTTCAAATCTAACTCAATGGTCATTTACTATCCTACTTACATCCACAAGATATACGAATCCGTTCACAACAATACAACCATTTTCATTCAATTTCATATTTGGATTTTGACTTATCAGGATCCAACAAGTGGCATAATGAAGAAAACATTTGACAAAATAAAATTTATTAGAAACAAACAAATTAACTATGAGAAATTTTGTTAAGAATTCACGCTAACTGTTCCTAGCTAATTGTTCCTAGCTAACTGATTACATTTTATTTATCGCAATTTAATTATCGCAATTTACATTCTCGCAATTTTATTTATCGTCATTTAATTTCTGTTATTTACTTTACGCACTTTATTTATCGTCATTTAATTTCTGTTATTTATTTTACGCACTTTAAATATCGGGACACGTATACAAGGTTTTGACATATCATATCGACGCATCTATATATATTATTTGGAATAACCATAGACACTCTATATGCAGTAATGTGGGAGTTAGCTATACAGGGTTGAGGTTGATTCTACAATAATATATATAGTTTGAGTTGTGATCGAGTCTGAGACGTATACGGGTCACGACACGTATTAATTAATTCGAATATAATATATTAAACTATATATGAATTACTGGACTGTTAACTGTGGACTATTGACTGTGGACTAATAAATTGGACAATTAAAAGGAATTAAAATATTAATTATAACATATGAAACTAAACAATTCTTCAAGTTTGCCACTTGATTTCATCTTAAATCTCATTGTATCTTGACGATTACAATCCGCGTTCAAACCTTTCTTGATTATTGAAAACACCTCAATCGAGAGGATGAACCAACCGCACTTCATCTACGGAAGAAAAGATTTATGCATATAGTTATGCACCTGAAAAACTCTTGGAACCTGAGTAAAGGTTTAACACGTATCTGCGCTAGTTCCTTTGGCGATGTTATTACCGAAAATCACTTTACAATCTCTTTCCAAAGTAGCAAGTTTTGTCACAGCTCCAGCAGAGCAACTTCGACCTTTCATTTGAATAAGTCTTATTATAACTTTGATATATATGATTGGCTTTCCTCATCGTTACCGGAGAACCTTTTATATTCCACCATATTACCATCAACGTTTAATCATTTAAAAACACAATTCTCCTAAAACCACCTCGGTTTGATAACCGATGACCCAGATCCGTTAACTTTGAAAATGCAGACGAAGCAGCATGTTGTAGATGGTCTTAATGGCCAAAAATTGATGATAAAGAAGGAAGTGTCAGGAACACTCGATAGAAAATTTGGTACTAAAAATCGGATTGAGCACACCATGAAGGAGTCTGTAGACAACTCACCAGGATTAAACCTGTACTTAACGAATCCAGACGATTCAGTATCTGACGAAATCTCTAGCTCCTTAATTAGTCTAAATCCTTGCGGACGAATTTCTTCATCATCTTCTGATCTTAAATATTTTAAATTCTAAGATATCATCGTATCTTTAGATATAAATATCTTAGATATTTCTGAAGATACCTTCATAAATATCTTTATTCAAAATTATCTATCTCTTCGTGCTATTCGTGTTACGTCATAAAGGAAACTATTTTAGTTTCTAAATTTCTTTAAAATTCGAGTTTGAATTATGAATGATTTCCTAGAGAAGTGTTGGGAATTGAAGCATGAGTTAGTATAATATAATGACGTCAGGCCAACGTGATTATATTACAGTAAGTCATGCTAAAGTTTTAATGGAACGTGATGATGGTTCACAGACCTTGCCCTCATCATGTGCCATGTTACATAACTCTTTCATTCTACTTAATTTATAAGCATATCACGGAAATATTTCTTTGATATTTCTGTTCTTCCGTAATTCCAACAGTCTGCTAATAAATCGTGCTATTTCATTTTCTTTCTGATTAGAAGGTTTCCTTAAATTCCTTGAATTTCGGAAATCCACCGTGACTACGTCAAAAGTTAAATCTCTATCTCAATCTTTTGTGAAAGCTTCACTCGTACGCTTCACATAATCAAATCGTTTCATCTATATTAATCAATAATGATAAAACTTTATTTATCAACTCATATTCGTCATGAAAACATTTTTATTGTCAACCATGACGACCTCACTCAAATTTTGGGGACGAAATTTCTTTAACGGGTAGGTACTGTCACGACCCGGAAAATTTCGACTAATTTTAAACCAAACTCTCGATACGATATTATATTTTTGACACGATAAGCAAAGTCTGTAATGTTGAATCTCAAAATTTCTGAAATTATATTCATGTAGTCAATTACCCTTGACTGTGCTCAACGATTCACGAACCATTAATTGTAAATAAATGTGTATACATATAAATATAAATAGAAGTTGTTGTATTATTATTATTAATATTATTATTATCATTAATAAATATTAATAACATTATAACTTATATTATTAGTATCATTAATAATATTATCATTATCATTTTATTATCATTATCATTATTAATTAGTATTAAACTTATTAAGATCATTATTATTGTTATTATTAATATCATCATATTATTATCATTATTAATCAGTATTATTATTATAATTATTATTAATTAGTATCATTAATATAGTTACTAAATATTAATATGTATTAAAAGTATAAATATAGAAAATTACAAATTTCGTTTCATTTCACTATCTACTTTTTCTATTTTCTCCTTTTAATTTTGTTTACGTCTTTACTATCAAACAACGAATTTAGAATTTGAATATGATCCAAATCGTTTTCAACTGTGAGTAAATTGTAAGTTCCTGTATCTGATTATTGGATTCAAGTTACAAAGTCTGTTGTACATCGTTGTCTACTGTTATTATGACAACTGTTATTATTTTCTTCATAATTAATATACACCGTCGACTAGAATCTGTCCATAAAACAACGATTACTTCATATTATTGGAGAATCATTCGATTTTCCACCATGCTCCATCCCTCATCTCTCTTTCTCTCTTCTCTCTCTTCGTTGAAACCACAAACCATGTACCATCGAACCCATTTGTTTGCTACTGCAGCTACCATACTGTTTTCTTCTGTTTCTATGCAATTTCGAACCAACCCATGGTTGAGAGATGCTGCTGCTATCCCTTGTACATGTTCCAACCACACCTCACCAATCCATAACCATTAATGCAAGCTTACCTTTTCTTGTTTATTTCATCACCACCACAAACCAACACCTTTTAATCCTTCCAACTACTATACGTGTGTTTTTCATGTTTCCCTGTGAGAATAAACGAAACCAACTATCATAAAAATCTTCATTGTCAAACCACCTTGTAACCCTTATCATTTTATTTTGGTTATACCCATTCTTGCACTACCATCGAATCATCATCCTCTTCTCATTATGCCACCATGAACCAACACCAATCCCCTTAGTCACCACCATAATCTTTCGGCTATCACCACCCCTACAATCACCTTAGACCAACCGTTTACCTTCACTATATTTCCACTATATCACCACCATAAACAACCCAACACCCATCTTTATAAACTAAACCGCTATTACTTGTTTAGTATTTTGATCGAACAAAGCCATAACCGAGACTTTATATTGTGTTATTATTAATCGTGCAATCCAGATAAATACCAATATCTCTCTTCATAATTCCCGTGACCAGACACCATCTCCATCTAACTCACTATAGATCATCACCCTTGCTACAACCATCAAACAATCACCACCACCTAATGGAAATTCGTTCCTGCTGTTGCCCGTTTACCCAGAACAAATGTAAGAAACTGCAGCTGCACATATTTTCTTTCTTCCAAACTTTTACAATGAAATGAATATAAAGAGGAAGTTAAAAGCATATTAAAAGCAAAGGTGAATGTTTTAGAATCTTTATGGCCGACACCTTTCTAAAATACAAACCCCACTTACATTATTAAAGAAGATAGTGGATTAGCATGCTATTTTTTTTATTTTTGTTCCCTACAGTCGATTACACACCTTTTGTTTTCTCTTCTCCCTAAACTAAATTGTGGACTTGTTTAATAATGAGATGGGCTGCTGTATATATTCAGTTGAGCAGCCTATGAAACCCAGACAGGCCACTAGATTCCATTGGACTACCAATTATCGTTGGGCTTTTATTTTGTATTATGGGCTGAGATAGGTAATATGGGTATGAGAATGATGCTACACGATGATGTTAAATAATGATGATGGAGATGTGATAATTATCATTAACCGTATGAATATGATTAGGATAGAAATCGAATAATAATAATGATGATAGACGATGTTAAGAATGATGATGATAACGATGGTGTTTTCGTTATGATGAAGATGATAGGCGAGATGATAATAGTTCGTGCTGCTATTCGATGTCATAATTTTACCTCTGGACGAAATTAGTTTTAGGATGAAGAAGAAGATTGTGTTATGTTAATTAAGAAGATTGAATCTGTGATTTAAAACAGAAAACGGGTATAAATAAATTAAGTCAGAAGATATATCAGGAAAAATGAAAGGGAGCAATTGGTTAAGGCATGTGTTGAGAAATAAGAGGTCATGGGTTTGAGTCTAGTATGGGACAATTCTTTTAGGATGGCTTTCAAAAGGGTATACACTCCCACCATTTTTATTAATATTATTACTATCATTATTATTATTGCTATTATGTTAGTTATTAATATTAGCAAAATAATTATTAATATAAACTATGATATCATTATTATTATTACTAGTATTACAAATTTTTATTTATTATTATTATTATTATTATTATTATTATTATTATTATTATTATTATTATTATTATTATTATTATTATTTTTATTATTATTATTATTATTATTACTATTATTATCATCATTAAAAAGAATATTGGGATTATTATCATTGTTATTATTAATAACATTATTATAGTGTTATCATTAAATATTAGTATTAATATTATTATTGTTATTATTACTAAAAGTATTTTTTTGAAATTTATCATTTTTATTAAAATTAGTAATATTATTAAAACTAACATTTTTATAAAAATTATCTTAATTAGTATTATTTTTTCATTATTACTGTTAGTATTACTAATATATCAAATAAAGATTTTTCTATATAAAAATATATTATTAACATAAAACATAACTATAATGAGATTTTTGGTGATAAATACAAGTTATCTATTTAATGTATATAAAAGTAAATATATCTAAATAAATTAGTAATGGAACACATAATCTATATCAATAATACTATGTAAATTTGTTTGATTACCATTATGTGTGTTAATATATATATAAATGATATAGGTTCGTGAACCCGAGACCAACCCTATACTTGTTCAATGTCGTTATATGTATTTTTACTACAAAATACAGTATGGTGAGTTTCATTTGCTCCCTTTTTAATTGCTTTGCAATATATATATTTTTGGGCTGAGAATACATGCGCTGCTTTTATAAATGTTTACGAAATAGACACAAGTACTTAAAAATACATTCTACGTTGAGTTGTACCACTGGCATATTTCCCTGTAGCTTGGTAACTAATATTTACATGAGTATTGTAAACGCGAATCCTGTTGATAGATCTATCGGGCCTGACAACCCCAACCGGACTGGACGACCAGTATTCAACGGTTGCACAGTACTTCGTTTCAGTGACTACACTTGGTACAGTGTAGTGAGATTTCATAATAAAGGGAATATGCGACGTTGATTAAATGTTAAGTATGGTTACCAAGTGCTCAACCACTTAGAATACTTTTATACACTTGCGAGTGTACATATATTTATAAACGGAAATCTTGTGGTCTATTAATATATTGAAAAGATTGTTATGATAAACCTATGAACTCACCAACCTTTTGGTTGACACTTTTAAGCATGTTTATTCTCAGGTATGAAAGAAACCTTCCGCTGTGCATTAGCTCATTTTAAGGACATTACTTGGAGTCGATCATCGCAATGGGACCAAATGTTGATGACTTCGTCCAGGTGTATTAGGACGGGTCGTTACACATGGTAATGTCTACAAACAGATGAAACGAAAAGAACTTTTTGATGTCACTCACAGTTGAAACTTGACATCTTATAAACAGTTTATTACATAGCATTTGCTATATGCAAATTTTGAGATTAAACCTTAGCGGTTTATTTAAATAAACGATTTTGAGAAATGATTTTTGACAAATGATTTATGGAAACTGATTTATGAAACATACGAGAACTATTTACTCAAACCTGTAGATTCACTCAACTTTATATTGATCCGTTTTGCATGTTTTATCTCAGGTATTAGTTGCTTTCGCTGTAGAACATTGCTGTTATGTAGAAGTCAAGCCAAGCATTGGGACCAGAGTTAATACGCCGTTAGTGGATTCTGAAGGGGTATTACAGATACTACTACTATTGCCATTAATGCTACTACTTAGTGCTACTACCACTACTATCACTGGTGACACTACTAACACTACTATCACTACTATCACTACTTACGCTACTTCTCACTACTAACGAATCTTTTCGTACTATTATTATTTACTAGTCTTCAACACTGGTTGCTAGTATATTTTTATATAGCGTTGTTTTGACACTGACCAAGTGTGTTTTTCTGTGTTGAAGATGCCTCCGAAGGAATCAACCGCCGCTCAGATCAAGAGAATGGTCGCCGAAGGAATCGCGGCCGAAAGAGCGAACTACTGAGAGAATTCAAAAACAGTCGTAACAACAATGATCGAGGTGGTTCAAGCCATACTAATGGGAACAGCACACAAGGCCGCAATGGATGTTCTTACAAAACATTCACTAGTTGCAACCCGCATCTTTTAACGGAACTGAGGGACCAGTTGGTCTCACTCGTTGGTTTGAAAAACTTGAGTCGGTTTTCCTCATTAGTGGGTGTAATGATGATGACAGAGTAGGTTTTGCGACGGGCACACTGGCGGACAGTGCGCTCACCTGGTGGAACAACTATGCTCAATCCATGGGTCATGACCAAGCTTATGCCCTACCTTGGGAAACCCTGAAGCAAAGAATGATCGAGGAGTATTGTTCGAGGAACGAGATTAAGAAAATGGAACGCGAGTTCCGAGAGCTGAAGTTAGTAGGCAACGATCTCACCGCCTATAACAAAAGGTTCTTTGAGCTGGCATTAATGTGTCCTGAAATGGTTACCCCTGAAAGGCGTAAGGTGGAGCTGTACATCGAAGGCCTAAGTGAGAATATTCAAGGCGGGGTCACTACTTCTAAACCCGCAAACGTGCAAGAAGCTATTGACATGGCTAGTTTGCTGTTGGATCAGATTTCCCAGAGAGGGAAGGGCACTACAGTGAATGAGAATAAGTCCAACGATGGTAAGAGGAAGTGGAACGGTGGTCAGGACAAGAATTTTAATCAGCAGCCGTTCAAGAAGCAAGATTCTTACCGCAACGACACTAGGGTCAGAGGAACTAACTTCGGGTATAAGGGCAAAAAGCCACAATGTCAAAAGTGTGACAAGCATCACACTGGAAACTGTTCTGTTCTAAATTGTAACCGTTGTAAGAAGTTTGGGCATTTGGCGAAAGATTGCAAGGTTAATCTCAACGGCAACAACAACAACACTGCAAGCAAAGCGAACAATGCTAATAAAGGTAAGAACTGTTATGGTTGTGGACAGCCGGGTCATTTCAAGAAGGACTGTCCTAAGAACAACAATGGGAATACTCAAGGCAGGGCGTTCAACATCAATTCTGTGGAAGCTCGTGATGATCCGAAGCTAGTCACGGGTACGTTTTCACTCGATGATCAACCTGTTTATGTTTTGTTTGATACTGGCGCTGATAGAAGTTTTATATCTAAGGATATTTGTCACAATGTTAAGAACCATGTTTGTTCCTTAGATAACGTGTATTCCATAGAACTAGGGAATGGTAACTTGATGAGAGCTGATAAGATTTATCGTGATTGTACCTTGATGTTAGAAAGTAAGCCTTTTAACATTGATGTGATACCTATTAAACTGGGAAGTTTTGACCTTGTGGTTGGAATGGACTGGTTAGCTGATAATAAAGCCGAGGTGGTCTGTGACCTAAAGGCTATTCGTATTCCTATTGCTGCGGTGAGCTATGATGATTTATGGTGAAAAGAATGGCTCACAATTACATCTCATTAACTGCTTGAAAGTTCAGAAGTATGTGAGAATGGGATGTATCGCGTTTATGGCTCATGTAAGCCAGATTGTACCTGAAGAAAGGAGACCCGAAGACATTCCTGTAGTTAAGGAATTTCTTGAAGTTTTTTCGGAGGAATTACCTGGTCTTCCACCGCATCGAGAAGTTGAGTTTCAGATAGACTTAGTTCCAGGAACGGCACCGGTGGCTCGCGCACCGTACAGACTTGCACCCCAGAGCTTCAAGAGTTGTCTAGTCAATTGCAAGAGTTGTTACACAAGGGATTTATTCGACCGAGTTCTTCACCTTGGGGAGCTCCAGTCTTGTTTGTTAAAAAGAAAGATGGGTCGATGAGGTTGTGTATCGATTACAGAGAATTGAACAAGTTGACAATCAAGAATCGGTATCCGCTACCGAAGATTGATGACTTATTTGATCAACTACAAGGATCGAGTTGTTATTCGAAGATTGATTTGAGGTTCGAGTATCACCAATTGAGAGTCAAAGAAGCTGATGTTCCGAAGACGGCGTTTAGAAAATGTTGTGGACATTATGAGTTTACAGTGATGCCGTTTAGTTTGACGAATGCACCAGCAGTGTTCATGGATCTCATGAATCGTGTGTGTAAGCCATACCTAGATAAATTCGTCATTGTGTTTATTGATGATATATTGGTGTACTCCAAGAACAAGGAAGAGTACGAACAACATCTACGTTCGATATTGACCATGCTTAGAAAAGAGCAGTTGTATGCAAAGTTCTCTAAGTGTGACTTTTGGTTACCAGAGGTACAATTTCTTGGTCATGTTGTAGGGGCCAATGGAATACAGGTTGATCCAGCAAAGATTGAGTCGGTTAAGAATTGGGAAACTCCAAAGACGCCAACTCAGATCCGGCAATTTTTGGGTCTAGCTGGTTACTACCGGAGATTCATCGAAGGATTCTCTAAAATCGCCCGACCATTGACCGCGTTGACACATAAGGGCAAGAAGTATGAGTGGTCAGAACCACAAGAGTTCGCATTTCAGTTGTTGAAAGAGAAGTTAACAACTGCACCAGTATTGTCTCTACCCGAGGGAAGTGAAGATTTTGTTGTTTATTGTGATGCCTCGCGTCAAGGAATGGGTTGCGTGCTTATGCAACGAATTAAGGTTATTGCTTATGGATCGCATCAGTTAAAAATTCACGAGCAGAACTACACTACGCACGACCTTGAACTAGGAGCTGTTGTCTTTGCACTTAAAATGTGGAGATACTACCTGTATGGAACCAAGTTTACTATCTTCACTGACCATAAGAGTTTACAGCACATATTCGATCAGAAACAGCTCAACATGAGACAACGACGTTGGATGGAACTACTTAACGATTATAATTGTGAACTTTAATACCATCCGGGCAAGGCGAATGTTGTGGCGGATGCTTTAAGCAGAAAATAGCGAGAGAGACCTCTTAGGGTTAAAGCTCTTAACATAGTTGTCCGTACGAATCTCACATCACAAATTCGCGAAGCACAACAAAAAGCCGTGAAACAAGAAAATGTCGATGTTAAATTTCTCAGAGGAATGGATAAGAAATTTGACATCAAAGAGGACGGAACACGATACTTTGCTAATCGAATCTGGGTACCAAAGTTTGGTGGATTGAGAGAACTAGTGTTGGAGGAAGCACACAAGTCAAGGTACTCAATTCATCCGGGATCAGATAAAATGTACCAGGATTTGAAGGCATTCTATTGGTGGCCAAATTTGAAAGCTGACATTGCTACCTATGTCGAAAAGTGCTTGACTTGCGCTAAAGTCAAGGCTGAGCATCAGAAGACATCATGATTATTAATTCAACCAGAGATTCCCCAGTGGAAGTGGGAAGGTATTACCATGGACTTCATCACAAAACTGCCGAGAATGGCGGGAGGTCATGATACTATTTGGGTTATCGTGGATCGTCTCACTAAGTCTGCACACTTCCTACCGATAAGAGAAACTGATAAAATGGAGAAGATGGCTCAGATCTACATTAAAGAAGTCGTCTCTAGGCATGGAGTGCCTATATCTATTATATCCGATCGCGACAGCAGATTTACTACCAGGTTTTAGCAATCATTACAGAAAGCAATGGGGACCCGTTTAGATATGAGTACAACATATCACCCCCAGTCAGATGGCCAGAGCGACCGAACTATTCAGACTTTTGAGGACATGTTGCGAGCATGCGTCATTGATTTCGAAAACGGATGGGATAAGTATTTACCACTAGCAGAGTTCTCATACAATAACAGCTACCATGCGAGCATTAAGGCTGCACCTTTCGAAGCATTGTACGGAAGAAAGTGTAGATCTCCCGTTTGTTGGAGCGAGTTGGGGGATAGTCAGTTGACAGGCCCTGAAATTATTCAGGAGACAACTGAGAAAGTTCTACAAATTTAGGAACGATTGAGAACGGCTCGAAGTCGTCAAAAGAGTTACGTCGATGTTAGACGGAAGGATATAGAGTTCCAAGTTAGTGACAAAGTATTGCTTAAAGTATCACCTTGGAAGGGTGTTGTACGATTTGGGAAACGAGGTAAACTGAGTCCTAGATATGTTGGACCGTTCGAGATAACTGAAAGAGTTGGACCGGTAGCTTATAGATTGGAACTGCGACAAGCACTCAGCGGTATACACCACGTTTTTCATGTATCCAATCTAAAGAAGTGCCTAGCCGATGATAATTTGATTATTCCTTTAGAGGAACTGCGTATCGACGACAAACTTCATTTCATTGAGGAACCTGTCGAAATTTTTGGCCGTGAGGTCAAACAATTGAAACAAAGCAGAATTCCTATCGTTAAAGTTCGGTGGAACGCGAGAAGAGGACCAGAGTTCACGTGGGAGCGTGAGGACCAGATGAGACTGAAATACCCGCAACTGTTTCCCCAGGAAACTACTTCAGCGGACGTTCACTAAAATTTCGGGACGAAATTTTCAATAACAGGTGGGTAATGTAACAACCCTGCTTTTTCCGTTACTTCCGTTAACCTTCCGTTAGTTTATTTAACGACGATTATTTGACTTTTATGTGTTTATGTGTAATAAATGCATACTTGATCTTTGGAGGGTTACAATAATTAATATGGGTTGATATTAATTCAAATAAATATTTCGGATAATGAAATACGATAAAAACGATACGATTTTGATAACTGCTTTTTGAGCAACGAAACGCTCGGGTTTATTTTAATAATTAATTTATTAATTGTTAACTTTTTAAAAATAATTAATTTATTGGTTTTTTAATAAATTAACGTTTGGTTGCGTTTAACGATCGGTTTAGCGTTCCGGGCCCTCGGTACGACTAAACAGCACTTGAAACGGACCACGATTACACGGAATTGCAAAACACGAGCCCGCGAGTACCCCATGGGGCCCATTCGGCCGAACACCCCCTCCCCAGCCTTTTATGTTTAATTTTTGCAACTTGGAGGACTTAGGTGCAATTTAAGAGAACTAGGGCTAGTATAAAGGCTTAAGTGATAACCTAAACATTGTAAACCCTCACAATTACACATACCAGTCGATTTTTTTGTTCCCTCCCTCCCTTTGGCTGCCGTCGATCACCATCACCAATACCACCATTAATTTTCAATTTTTGCTCAAGCCTTGAACACGAAAAGTGTAATTCTCGATCTCCTCTACGTATTGGTGTGCTTTAATTGTTGATCTAAGGTATAAACACATGAACCCTAATATTAAAAATCTGATTTTTATCAAAGTTTCATAGTTATGTTGTCAATTGCTCAAGTCTATACGCGTACGTGTTAATTGTAATCGTTATATTGATTGTTTGACGCGTTAGGGTTTAAAACCGAATTTGTTTATGCATGTCAGAAAAATTAAGTTTTTCAAATGTTAATTATTATGTTATATTCAGATTCTTTGCGAAAAACTATTGAGTTTATGCTTTGGATTCGCTTGATTTCGTTTCCGGATGATCAAGTTATGCTTAATTGAAATTAACGTTGTGTATTTGTGATTGATCAGAAATCTGGATTTGATAGACCACGAATTGGCATTTGAAACTTATACCACTGGAAAGATAATTTAAAAACACACAATTTAGACTAGGATATCATGTCGTTTGCTTATGTAAAATCCGAGATATGCTTGAATTAGTGTAAAAGTAGTTTTATACAGCACTTGCATGAAAATAACCTTGTATGATAAAATGTGTTAACTTATGTGATTAAAGCTTTGCATATTTGAAATGTACACGAAAATTAATTCACCTTTCATGTAGATATCATAGGCTAATTGTATCTAGATCTTCGGATAATTGCGTGCGAATGTGACTAGCTAAACTAGAATCGAATCTGTAAATTGCTCTCTGTTTTATACTCTGTGGATTGTGTTTATTGAATGAGCATGTAAGATTTTGGAATATGAATTTTAACATGATATGTGACTTATTATTAGTTTATGTCAATCTCTGAAACCTTATGCATTGGGCACAATAGAGCCATACTTTATGTAAATTCTGATTTGAGCTGAAAACTGAATATTCAACTTGCACGAATAAACTGTACAAATTGGCTAAACAAAAATTGCTCGATTTTTGATATGTGTTAGTTTGACTTGTCCTTGAACTATGGTCACTGGTCTTGTATCAATTTCATGTTCCTAACTCCGGTTATAGCCAAAACGAAATCAGTGCGCGGTCAGAAACTGACCTGGCAAACCCCAAATGTACCCCTTCTGATTCCTGACTTTTAATTATCGTATGAGACCCTGGCCGGACTTTTTGGAATCAATTTTAAGTATATTTATGATCTGAAGTTTTGCATGTTTACGTGAATTTTTTACTATGAGATAATGTGCTAAGTATGCTACGTGTTCATGAACTTTGTGCACAACGATAAACTGAAATTGTGAAAATGATCATTCATGGCCTGAAACGTATTGTTTGACTTAGGTTTGATATGTTGACCAACATTTGACATCAACCTACTGATGTTGACTTTAGTTGACTACTTTGACCAAGTTTGACTTTCAGTTTGACTTCGGTTGACTTTTGTTTTAACTTGCATGATATAGTTGACTTTTACTTTGAAACGCGTCGAGTCGAGCAATAAGACAACTTATAATATGAAACCACACTTGTTTAAGATACATATATTGACCAACCTAAATACGTATACTTAGGTTGCATTACTCAGCTGTAAACCGTACAAGTTTTGTCTGTCCTCCAAGCTTATTCAAAGGTGAGTCTACAGTCCCACTTTTTACATGTTTTCAGATATGAGAATACACGCTGTTATACTTACATTTTCAAACGCTTTTGTATTGACACGAGTACTATATATGCATACTGAGTTTGTTCAAAAAGCCTCTAGCTTGAATACTTTTAATACCATCGGTGTAAGCACAATTTAGATGGATGGATCCGTTAGATTCACAACCTCACCCTGCAATATTAACTGTGGTGCATTTATTTTGAACATTAGATACACTCGAACAAGTGTATAACATCTTAGGAGGTAAAGGCGGGTATAGTGGTTTCTATACTCGGGTCATTGCTAGTATTCAGGTGCTCATATATTATGCAAACGTTTTGCAACTTGGTGTTGTACTTGTAAAATCGTGGTCAAGGAAACTAAACTATTTTTCT
This sequence comes from Rutidosis leptorrhynchoides, assembly GCF_046630445.1. Lineage (NCBI taxonomy): Eukaryota > Viridiplantae > Streptophyta > Magnoliopsida > Asterales > Asteraceae > Rutidosis > Rutidosis leptorrhynchoides. The sequence goes on along the minus strand of NC_092333.1, from coordinate 476,884,363 downwards.
GATCACTGTTTTTCAGATACTGTTACTTAACTTTAAACCTGTAGATTCACCAACATTATTTGTTAACCTGTTTTTGTGTGTTTTTATTCTCAGGTCCTTAAGAGGTAGACTTCCGCTGTGTTTGCTGCATGTCTGGCCGTGGAGTCAGCAGTTGATTTAATGAACATTATTTACTTTCGCATTTAAAACTTTTATAATTGTTTAAATACTGTTGGCTTGTGGTTACGATCACAACAGTGTTTCTATTTTGTGATTATTGACTTATATTTTTGAAAGTCAATTTTTAATAAAAATTGAATGCGATTGCTTTAAACGTCTCATATAGAGGGCGTAACTGTTAACTGTGGGACCTGGATTAACGCGCCGTCAGATGGAAATTTGGCGGGGTGTTAAAAAGGTTACACGTCCATTAGATTATATTGGGATTTCTGTTTTTGCTATGTCGAAGGTTATTATTGTTGGGGCGATCGATGAGCAAGATAGGGCTGATTTTGGGCCGCCTGATGAGAAAGTTTGGGTTGATGTTGGGTCGAAGGATAAGCAGGTCGAGAGTGATAACCTGTTGGTCTCTTCTCAGGATCGAGTAATGGTGTGGTTGGTTTGGATCTTCCTACTATCTCGGTTATTTTAGGAGCTGGCCATTGTGCGCAAACTGGTAGAACGTTCCTAAACTTCTAAGAGTGTCCTTGTTTTGGAAAATCATGTGAAGCCATGTTTTTGAAGGCCTAGAAGAGTGTACATAGGAATAAAGAAACGAAGACAAATTCGGGTTTGGTTTCTAATTAAAAAAAAGCGGGTTTAGGTACCACTAAGAGCACTCCTAACGGGAGTGTCTTTAGACTGCTAATTTGAAGCACCCAGTTGCAGCATCACGTTAATCAATCGCCTATTTCATTTCACCAACCATTTCTTCTCCTTCTAGCATAATTCATCACAGAAGAAATGGTTTTAATTACTTGCACATTTCAATTTTAGATTTGTACTTTGGTTTAATTAATAATTAATTAATTAATTTTTAGTTGTTGAGGAAGAGTGTGATGATTGGGAGTGGTATGTGATGGTTCATCGATAGGAAGGAAATGAGAAAAAAACACTGTAGTGGCATTGATGTGACAGTGTGTTAATCTAAAGAAGGGCGCCATGGTTTAGAATTTCAAAGAAAAATTCCAAAAGGGGGTAGGTGGCGATGTTACTTTTTCCTTCGTAATGAAGATTTTGGTTTTGGGTTTGAGAATGAGGTTTCTTCAGGTGATAAGGCGCAACGTTTCTTTGAATCGTTGTTTGGTTCATTGTTTGTGGAAGGCAAAATTGTGCGTTCCTCGTAAAATTCCTTGGTATCTCGGGTTGAATTTTATTCCTATTTGTCTCGTACGTGAGAGTCTGTGAGTTTTGATAATGTTCGTTTCGTGTTTTATTGTGTTCATGTTAATTTGTTTTAGGTTTTTTGTTTAATTTTGTTCGTTTTGTTAGGATGCCTGGGTGGCTTGTGTTGTTTAGGTTTGGTTGGCTTTTAGGGTTTCTTTGTATTCACAGTATCTATTTTGGGTAGTTTAGTTTGGTTTGTTTGGTTTGACTCGTCATTAGATAGGTGTTCAGACTTTTCTTTTTTAGGTTTTAGTCATTTTCTATTCGCGAGGTTTGTCGTGATAAATGTTTGTGTTGTATCATTTTTAAAGGTTTGTTCATTTTTATGAAATTCCTTCGTTTATATTAAGTTTTGTTTTAGTAAAAAGAAAAGAAAATATTTTTTTTGTAAGTTAAGTGTTACAGTAGTAAATTGTAATGGACAAAGTGGATACTTGTGCCAAGCACATATAAAAACCCAATGAGAGGGTTACAACATGATCTTACAATGCTTGCAAGAAACTAATTAAAGGATCATATATGGACTTCTAATTTGATTTTCTTATTTTGTTGGATTTGAGCGGTTGCGTGTTATGCTCTTTGCCATCTAATTTTTTCCAATAAAACTGATCATGAACTAAACAAATATAACGGTAATAATTTCAAACGTACAACATGATTTTTCAAAGTGGTGTATAAGGAGTGGCAATCAAATAGAGATGATTTTTTTTCCTGCAGACAACTCCAAAAGTATCACTCATGTCTAAGTCTCTAGGATTTATCCCTCCAGATATTTTCCAGTCGAAGTGATAGAGTAAATGCGATAAAGTAATCTCAACGTTTGCTAAACCGAACAAACTACCTGGACACATCCTCCTCCCGGCCCCAAACTGAAGATACTCTAAATTGTTACCTGAGAAATCAATATTAGTGTTCTCAAACCTTTCAGGTAGAAAACTTTCTGGATCGTGCCAGTATTCAGGATCCCTTCCTAATGCCCACGCGTTAACAATGACTTTGGTTTTTATGGGTATGACGTATCCGTTGATCTCACAACTTTCGCGACATTCTCTGGGCATCAGTAAGGGAACGGGGGGATGCAATCTAAAAGTTTCCTTAACTACCATTTTTAAGTACTTCAGTTCTTGAAAATCAATGTCTTGTATTATTGTCTTTCCCTTAAACATTTGTCGCACTTCAGATTGTGCTCCCTTTAGTACTTCAGGGTTCCTCATTAGTTCAGACATGACCCATTCTACTGTTGATGCAGAAGTGTCAGTTCCAGCTGTAAAAACATCCTGTATGCATGCAACATGTTGACTTACTTAAGTGATTAATTCCCTCTAGCTTTTTAGCATGCTAAGTAATACTTCAAAAGAAAAACAACCTTTGTAAAAAAAAGCTATCATTCGAAAGTAAAATAATAACCTTTTTAAATAAAAATTGTGCACTAAATTGACTCACACAAATAAGGGATTTATATGACAATTATATCAGTGAATATTCTACACCAAGGATTGATAAACTTCAAGTTTTTCATCAAATAAATCTTTTCCCCAAATATAAAAAGTTTTTCTAAGCTATATTAATGCAATAAGTTTCGAACAAGACTTTAGAGAAAGGTCTAAGACCACTAGTACTGGTGGGGCCAATCAAACGCCCAAAGATTGACATTGATACTAGCAAAACATCCTTCATTTCGCTAACTAATGACATTTTTCATCACGTGAATGTGTGTTTTTGTTGTACAATACTCAGTAAAAATGATAATTTTTATTAATTAATTAATTACGATGGATGTGAGGGGTATGTCATGGATATTAGTGACATGTGAGGATTTAGTAATGTGAAGAAAATACTGAGTGTGTATAATGTGGCATACTCTTAATTCTAAGAGGAATATCATTGATAAAAATTGATTAAAATGTTACCACCGTCCAACTATACTATTATTATTATCACTAAGACCATTGCTAACGGGACTCGCCTTGGCTTGCCATGCGGCTCGACGTCGAGGGCATCCTTGGCATTGACTTGCCCTTGGTCTGTACTCGCAATGCAATACCAACATAAACCATCACGGACCAAACACAAAAAAATCAAATGGCATTCTAGCCGTTAGCCTTTCAAACAGCCATTTCTAAATTTTTTATTTTTTATTTAAATACAATTATATAAACCAACCCAAACCAACATTCCTTTTTAACGCTTTCAACTACACAACTTCCATACAATTTCAACTACCAAAATGCCTATAAATCAACCAAAAAAATCAAACCAAACCAAATGTTCAACTTAAAACAAGTAAAAGTCAAGATTTTTCCAATATCTACTTGACTCTCAAATGTATCAATCATCTTCCGGCTCGTCTTCGAACCCGAATAAAGTTTGGGGCCGCGTCTTATTCATCGTCACTACCCGCGTTTACACCTCAACATATCAACCCATATCAATAACAATACATTAACAACTCATACACACCTCATTTCCAACAACAAACTATACGATATCTTATTTTACATGTTACAACAACTCGATTTTCTACTCAAATTCCATTTGAATCCGAAGACAATGATCATGAAATCGAAGAGGTTGTAGAAACCTACCCGAGGAAATATCCAAAACTCAGCCCGATGAAGTCGTTGAAAACCGATCGGAAAGACAAAAAGTGTGATGCACAAAAGTGTCGTGCCAATGCAGAAAGTCGACTTTTGGCTATGATTTAGACAGAAGTTTCCGAATGTATGGAAATGGGAACTAATTAACTAAAAGATTCATTGTTGGGTATGATCCGAACAAAATACAATTTAGAAGTTGTCGAAAAACGTTGAGCAGATCAAATCACATGTAAATTGAGCAAAATGGGGAAAGATGTCAAGATTTTCATCGGACATTACACGAAGCTTGAGAAGTTCTGAAAAAGTGAAAATAACGACTCGGATATAATATCACATACACGACGCACATTTAAGGAACAAATGAGTCGTAACTTCATTTACGAGGAAGCGGTAAAAGTTCTCAAAGATTGTCTGAAATCTTTTATCATTCGAGGGGGTCGCTAACAAGAGAAAGTTGATGATCGAGGAACCGACGGGTTGGCCGGACAATAACACGAACCAAACATTCAGTTCAGATCTGTCTTAGTTTGAAAATCTATTCCAAGAGGAGCCTATATGTCGTCCACTGAGTCGTGCATGTTCTAAGAGCTAAAGGAGTTCTGGCTCATCGGATGCGGCATCGCGTTTATCGTCGGAGGAAGCCCTACAATCGGTTATCGATACCGCAAATGCTATAAGGCGGACTATGAAGAAAGTATACCAGGAAACCGAGAAGCGTACAATGTTGGATAGTTTAACGTTTCTTACCCATCCAGCTGCAAACAACTTGACTCTCAAATAATACGAGTTGGTGATGAAAGCTCGATCAAAGGTCCAAAGGAAATACCAAGCGTTTGACGATTCCGACGAAGACTAATGCACCTTAGTTTAATTATGCATTTTTAATTAGTTAATAACGTTTTAGTTTTAACAAATGAAATGTAACATTTTAGTTTTAATTTATGAAATGTAACATTTTAGTTCTAATTTATAAATGTAACGTTTTACTTTTAATAATATTAATTGTAATTATAACTATAATTAATAATAAAGCAAATATTAGCGAAAATAATAATAGTAATATTGATAATAACAATATAATAATACTAATAATTTTAGAAAAATAAAAATAACAATGTGATGAGGATGAAATATGTTATGGCTTTGAGTGGTTTGTGATGGTCATGTGATGGAGAGAAAATTGAAAGAAAAAACTAATGTGACACTGATGTAAAGGTGTGTATTGGAAAAGAATGACGTCATATTTAGGAGTTGTTTGAGAGATGTTTCCTAAATTGTTGTCAGCTTACTAATATCCTAAATAATTGTTCACATTACTCCATTTAAGCTTATTTAGTAAACCTAATCAATCATTATCACTTTATTTATATATAAAAAAAATTCTCAAATAATAGTCTCAAATATATATATATATATATATATATATATATATATATATATATATATATATATATATATATATATATTTGAGAATAAATCACTTGATACGGATGTCTTAAAAAACTTTTTCGTGTAAGGACTCGTTTTTGAGCCTTCTAAATTGTTGTGACGGCTCTGACTATCACTTCACTAATTTTCATCTCTAATGGCTGATTCTTCATAGATCTCATTTATACTGCCACAATCAGTTACTTCACACGCAATCCGCCAAATTCTTACACAACCGCTAGATCATAGTTTGTTTATTGTCGCTGTAAAATCGATGTTTATGTCAATGCTCATAAACTGTATGATGACATACAAACATGAAAAAGAAGAAACACCAAAGGATTTTAAGTATAAGTTTATCGAAAGCGAAATAAGTTACGAATCGATTGATGTCAATTGAAGTTCCAAAAGGCTTCAAAGAACCATTGTTGTATCCTTTAAACGCACGCTACTGAAGCTAATGATAATCGGTGATTTGTTCCTTTCAAATTCAGAATATGATACTTTTAGATAGACTCATCATTTCGTCCTTGTGATTTGTTCATATGCAATGGCTGATTATGTTTCAGTTTCTCCGTTTATTCATTTAGTTAGGGTTTTAAAGTTAATTGATGTTGTTAGTCAGTTTTTTAGTTTAGTAATCGGTGCATTTTTACCAATCAAAAGTTTGTTGATTGAAAATAAAGGTTACAAATTTAATTATTGATTGACGTTAATCTTACTTTGCATGATTTGGTATGTACTTAATTCAATATGTGTTTAATTCAATATGTGTTTTCAGTTTGTAACTAATGAATTGTCCTCAATTGTTAGATGTCAATTGCAAAAGTTTGATTCTTGTTGAGATGATACTCTAAATTCTTAGAGTCTGGAGATTTAATTAAAAGATGCATTGTTGACGCCAAGTCAAACAAGCTAAGAGTATCCAAGAAAGAAACATGTTGTACCGTCTAAACTATTACTTGTTGTGCTAGTTTTCCATTAACACTTATATATAGTATATTACAAATTGTTAAGAGTTGTTCATGCTAAAACGGAGGTATGCAAATCTTTTTTTTGGTGTGGTCATTGCTGTTTGCTAGAAGCATGGAACACTAGAAAGCATCAAATTTGTTGGTACATTTTGAATATGAGATGTCTTTGTTTAGATACAACTCAATTTTGTAGGTGAAATCTACATTTGTTTTTTTCATTGTTGATAATTATGTTTCAGTTGATTTGGATGCAAATACATTTTTAGTATTGTTTGAGAATTCATATTTCAGATTATGACACAATTTACGATTTGTTGTTGTCATTAGTGACCATGTTTTGGTCTCTCTTTTAAAATAAGTGGCCACTTTTTTGGTGTCCGGCTTATAGACGTGACCACTTTTTTGTCATGAATGGTCAATATTAGTGACCACTTTTTGTCACTGAGTGATCATTTTTCTGTCACTCACCAAAAATAGTAACCATTATAAGTTTGTCACTACAGTGACCTGTTATGAAATGTCCCGTTCATATTGATTATAAACGTTCCATATTAATTGATTTCGTTGCGAGGTTTTGACCTCTATATAAGACGTTTTTCAAAGACTGCATTTGTTTTTAAAACAAACCATAACCTTTATTTTATCGACAAGGTTAACAAGATACCACTTAGATTATCCAGAAATGATAATCTAACAAATACCACACTTACACACTACCAATACATATTGGTTTACAAATATTAATATGTTACAACAAAATAAATCTCGAATGCAGTTTTAAACAATATTATAAAAGCATGCTGACACCAAATTTTGTCCATATAATAGCATGCAACAGCGGAAGCTCTTAATAATCACCTGAGAATAAACATGCTTTAAACGTCAACAAAAATGTTGGTAGGTTATAGGTTTAACCTATATTTATCAAATCGTAATAATAGACCACAAGATTTCATATTTCAATATACATCCCATACATAGAGATAAAAATCATTCATATGGTGAACACCTGATAACCGACCTTAACAAGATGCATATAGAATATCCCCTATCATTCCGGGACTCCCTTCGGACATGATGAATTCGAAGTACTAAAGCATCCGGTACTTTGGATGGGGCTCGTTGGCCCCAATAGATCTATCTTTAGGATTCGCGTCAATTAGGGTGTCTGTTCCCTAATTCTTAGATTACCAGACTAAAAAGGGGCATATTCGGTTTAATAATCCAGCCACAGAATGTAGTTTCATTTACGTGTGTCTATTTTGTAAAACATTTATAAAATTGCATGTATTCTCATCCCAAAATATTAGATTTTAAAAGTGGGACTATAACTCACTTTCACCGATTTTTACTTCGTCGGGAAGTAAGACTTGGCCACTGATCGATTCACGAACCTATAACAAATATGTACATATATATCAAAGTATGTTCAAAATATATTTACAACATTTTTAATACGTTTTACTGTTTTAAGTTTATTAAGTCAGCTGTCCTCGTTAGTAACCTACAGCTAGTTGTCCATAGTTAGATGTACAGAAATAAATCGATATATTATCTTGAATCAATCCACGACCCAGTGTATACATGTCTCAGGCTAGATCACAACTCAAAGTATATATATTTTTGGAATCAACCTCAACCCTGTATAGCTAACTCCAACATTACTGCATATAGAGTGTCTATGGTTGTTCCAAATAATATATATAGATGGGTCGATATGATATGTCAAAACATTTGCATACGTGTCTATGGTATCCCAAGATTACATAATATATTAGAATACATGTAATATACAATATGAGTTAGCTAGGATATGATTAATATAGATTTGTTACCAATTTTCACGTAGCTACAACAAGCAAAAATATCCAATCTTGTTTTACCCATAACTTCTTCGTTTTAAATCCGTTTTGAGTGTTTCAAGTTGCTATGGTTTCATATTGAACTTAAGTTTATGAATCTAAATAGAAAAAGTATAAGTTTATAGTCGGAAATACAGGTTACAAGTCATTTTTGTAAAGGTAGTCATTTCAGTCGAAAGAACGACGTCTGGATGACCATTTTGAAAAACATACTTCCACTTTGAGTTTAACCATGATTTTTGGATATAGTTTCATGTTCATAAGAAAAATCATTTTCTCAGAAGAACAACTTTTAAATCAAAGTTTATCATAGTTTTTAATTAACTAACCCAAAACAGCCCGCGGTGTTACTACGATGGCGTATATCCGATTTTTCGGTGTTTTTCGTGTATTCCGATTTTAAATATTTAAGTTAGCATATCATATAGATATAGAACATGTGTCTAGTTGATTTTAAAAGTCAAGTTAGAAGGATTAACTTTTGTTTGCGAACAAGTTTAGAATTAACTAAACTATGTTCTAGTGATTTCAAGTTTAAACCTTCGAATAAGGTAGTTTTATATATATGAATCGAATGATGTTATGAACATCATTACTACCTCAGGTTTTGTGGATAAACCTACTGAAAATGAGAAAAACAGATCTAGCTTCAAAGAATCCTTGGATGGTTTGAAAGTTCTTGAAGCAGAATCATGACACGAAAACAAGTTCAAGTAATATTTCCACTCGAAATAAGATTGTTATAGTTATAGAAATTGAATTAAATTTTGAATATGAGTATTACCTTGTATTAGAAAGATATCTTACTGTAAATAAGAAAGATTTCTTGAGGTTGGATGATCACTTTACAAGATTGGAAGTAAGCTAGCAAACTTGGAAGTATTCTTGATTTTATGAAACTAGAACTTATAGAATTTTTGAAGAACACTTAGAACTTGAAGATAGAACTTGAGAGAGATCAAATAGATGAATAAAATTGAAGAATTAAAGTGTTTGCAGGTGTTTTTGGTCGTTGGTATATGGATTAGATATAAAGGATGTGTAATTTTGTTTACTTGTAAATAAGTCATGAATGATTACTAATATTTTTGTAATTTTATGAGATATTTCATGCTAGTTGCCAAATGATGGTTCTCACATGTGTTAGGTGACTCACAAGGGCTACTAAGAGCTGATAATTGGAGTGTATATACCGATAGTAAATACATTTAGAATCTGGGTATTGTACGAGTACGAATACGAGTGCATACGAGTAGAATTGTTGATGAAAATGAATGAGGATGTAATTGTAAGCATTTTTGTTAAGTAGAAGTACTTTGATAAGTGTCTTGAAGTCTTTCAAAAGTGTATGAATACATATTAAAACACTACATGTAAATACATTTTAACTGAGTCGTTAAGTCATCGGTAGTCGTTACATGTAAGTGTTGTTTTGAAGCCTTTAGGTTAACGATCCTGTTAAGTGTTGTTAACCCATTGTTTATTATATCAAATGAGATGTTAAATTATTACATTATCATGATATTATGATGTACTAATATATCTTAATATGATATATATACAATTAAATGTCATTACAATGATAATCGTTACATATATGCCTCGTTTCGAAATCCTTAAGTTAGTAGTCTTGTTTTTACATATGTAGTTCATTGTTAATATACTTAATGATATGTTTACTTATTATAATACCATGTTAACTATATATATATATATATATATATATATATATATATATATATATATATATATATATATCCATATATATGACATCATATAGTTTTTACAAGTTTTAAAGTTCGTGAATCACCGGTTAACTTGGGTGGTCAATTGTCTATATAAAACCTATTTCAATTAATCAAGTCTTAAAAAGTTTGATTGCTTAACGTGTTGGAAACACTTAATCATATAAATATCAATTTCATTTAATATATATAAACATGGAAAAGTTCGGGTCACTACAGTACCTACCCGTTAAATAAATTTCGTCCCGAAATTTTAAGCAGTTGGAGGTGTTGACGTATCTTCTGGAAATAAGTGTGGGTACTTCTTCTTCATCTGATCTTCTCGTTCCCAGGTGAACTCGGGTCCTCTACGAGCATTCCATCGAACCTTAACAATTGGTATCTTGTTTTGCTTAAGACTTTTAACCTCACGATCCATTATTTCGAAGGGTTCTTCGACGAATTGAAGTTTTTCGTTGATTTGGATTTCGTCTAACGGAATAGTGAGATCTTCTTTAGCAAAACATTTCTTCAAATTTGAGACTTGGAAAGTGTTATGTACAGCTGCGAGTTGTTGTGGTAATTCAAGTCGGTAAGCAACTGGTCCGACACGATCACTAATCTTGAATGGTCCAATATACCTTGGATTTAATTTCCCCCGTTTACCAAATCGAACAACACCTTTCCAAGGTGCAACTTTAAGCATGACCATATCTCCAATTTCAAATTCTATATCTTTTCTTTTAATGTCAGCGTAGCTCTTTTGTCGACTTTGGGCGGTTTTCAACCGTTGTTGAATTTGGATAATCTTCTCGGTAGTTTCTTGCATTATCTCCGGAACCGTAATTTGTTTATCCCCCACTTTACTCCAACAAATCGGAGACCTGCACTTTCTACCATAAAGTGCTTCAAACGACGCCATCTCAATGCTTGAATGGTAGCTGTTGTTGTAGGAAAATTCTGCTAACGGAAGGTGTCGATCCCAACTGTTTCCGAAATCAATAACACATGATCGTAGCATGTCTTCAAGCATTTGTATCGTCCTTTTGCTCTGCCCATCAGCAGTACTCATGTCTAGACGAGTTCCTAATGCTTGCTGTAATGTCTGCCAGAATCTTGAAATAAATCTGCCATCCCTATTAGAGATAATAGAGATTGGTATTCCATGTCTGGAGACGACTTCCTTCAAATACAGCCGTGCTAACTTCTCCATCTTGTCATCTTCTCTTATTGGCAGGAAGTGTGCTGATTTGGTAAGATGATCAACTATTACCCAAATAGTATCAAAACCACTTGCAGTCCTTGGCAATTTAGTGATGAAATCCATGGTAATATTTTCCCATTTCCATTCCAGGATTTCGGGTTGTTGAAGTAGACCTGATAGTTTCTGATACTCAGTTTTGACCTTAGAACACGTCAAACATTCTCCTACATATTTAGCAACATCAGCTTTCATACCTGGCCACCAAAAATGTTTCTTAAGATTCTTGTACATCTTTCCCGTTCCAGGATGTATTAAGTATCTGATTTTATGAGCTTCTCTAAGTACCATTTCTCTCATATCTCCAAATTTTGGTACCCAAATTCTTTCAGCCCTATAGCGGGTTCTGTCTTCCCGAATATTAAGATGCTTCTCTGATCCTTTGGGTATTTCATCCCTTAAGTTTCCCTCTTTTAAAACTCCTTGTTGCGCCTCCTTTACTTGAGTAGTAAGGTTAGTGTGAATCATTATATTCATAGCTTTTACTCGAATAGGTTCTCTGTCCTTTCTGCTCAAGGCGTCGGCTACCACATTTGCCTTCCCTGGGTGGTAACGAATCTCAAAGTCGTAATCATTCAACAATTCAATCCATCTGCGCTGCCTCATGTTCAGTTGTTTCTGATTAAATATGTGTTGAAGACTTTTGTGGTCGGTATATATAATAATTTTGACCCCATATAAATAGTGCCTCCAAGTCTTTAATGCAAAAACAACCGCGCCTAATTCCAAATCATGCGTCGTATAATTCTGCTCGTGAATCTTCAATTGTCTAGACGCATAAGCACTTACTTTCGTTCGTTGCATTAATACACAACCGAGACCTTGCTTTGAGGCGTCACAATATATCACAAAATCATCATTCCCTTCAGGTAATGACAATATAGGTGCCGTAGTTAACTTTTTCTTTAACAATTGAAACGCTTTTTCTTGTTCATCTTTCCATTCAAATTTCTTCCCTTTACGCGTTAATGCAGTCAAGGGTTTTGCTATTCTGGAAAAGTCTTGGATGAACCTTCGGTAGTAACCAGCCAGTCCTAAAATTGGCGTATCTGCTTCGGAGTTTTCGGGATTTCCCACTTTTCAACGGTTTCAATCTTTGCTGGATCCACCTGAATACCTTCTTTGTTCACTATGTGACCGAGAAATTGAACTTCTTCCAACCAAAATGCACACTTTGAAAACTTAGCGTACAGTTTTTCCTTCCTTAACAACTCTAGCACTTTTCTCAAATGTTCTTCATGCTCTTTGTCATTCTTTGAGTAAATAAGTATGTCATCGATGAAAACAATGACAAACTTGTCAAGGTATGGTCCACACACTCGGTTCATGAGGTCCATGAACACAGCTGGTGCGTTGGTCAACCCAAACAGCATAACCATAAACTCGTAATGACCATAACGCGTCCTAAAAGCAGTCTTTGGAATATCATTCTCCTTCACCCGCATTTGATGATACCCAGAACGTAAATCAATCTTCGAATAAATCGACGAGCCTTGTAGTTGATCAAATAAGTCGTCGATTCTCGGTAGTGGGTACCGGTTCTTGATGGTAAGTTTGTTCAACTCTTGGTAGTCGATACACAACCTAAATGTACCATCCTTCTTCTTGACAAACAAAACAGGAGCTCCCCATGGTGATGTACTTGGTCGAATGAAACCACGCTCCAAAAGTTCTTGTAAATGACTTTGTAATTCTTTCATTTCGCTGGGTGCGAGTCTGTATGGAGCACGAGCTATTGGTGCAGCTCCTGGTACAAGATCTATTTGAAATTCAATGGATCGATGTGGGGGTAATCCCGATAATTCTTTCGGAAATACATCGGGAAATTCTTTTACGACGGGAACATCACTGATGTTCTTTTCTTCAGGTTTAACTTCCTTGATGTGTGCTAGAATGACGTAACAACCTTTTCTTATTAGTTTTTGCGCCTTCAAACTACTAATAAGATTTAATTTCGCATTGTTCTTTTCTCCGTACACCATTAAAGGTTTTCCCTTTTCACGCATAATGCGAATCGCATTTTTGTAACAAACGACCTCTGCTCTCACCTTTTTTAACCAGTCAATGCCAATTATTACATCAAAACTCCCTAACTCGACTGGTATTAAATCAATTTTAAACGTTTCATCCCCAGTTTAATTTCTCTATTCCGACATATATTATCTGCTGAAATTAATTTATCGTTTGCTAATTCGAGTAAAAATTTACTATCCAAAGGCGTCAATGGGCAACTTAATTTAGCACAAAAATCTCTACTCATATAGCTTCTATCCGCACCCGAATCAAATAAAACATAAGCATATGTATTGTCAATAAGAAACGTACCCGTAACAAGCTCCGGGTCTTCCTGCGCTTCTGCTGCATTAATATTGAAAACTCTTTCGCGGCCTTGCCCATTAGTATTCCCTTGGTTTGGGCAATTTCTAATAATGTGGCCCGGTTTTCCACATTTATAACAAACTACGTCGGCATTATTTGTTCCGACCTTATTTGTTTCTTTATTTTTATTGTTCTTTGGTCCGTAAATCTCACATTTTGCCACTCCATGACCACTTCTCTTACACTTGGTGCAAACTGTTGTGCAAAACACATTCGGATGGTACTCTGCACACCTGAAGCATGGTTGTTTCTGTTGTTTGTTGTTATTGAGGTTGTTGTTGGGATTGTTATTGTTGTTGAAACGGTTGTTGTAGTTGTTGTTGTTGTTGGGATGTTTGTTGTAGTTATTGTTAGGATTGCGGTTATTGTTGCGATTGTTGTTGCGGTTGTGGTTGTAATTGTTATTGTTGTTGTACTGGTGACTCTTGTCACCGTTTTCCTCCCACTTCCTCTTGAGTTGTTTCGTGTTGGCTTCTTCGGCCGCCTGTTCTTTAATTCTCCTCTCAATCTGATTTATGAGTTTATGGGCCATTCGACTTGCCTTCTGTATGGAAGCGGGCTCGTGTGAACTCACATCTTCTTGAATCCTTACTGGTAACCCTTTTACAAACGCATCGATCTTCTCTTCTTCATCTTCGAACGCTCCCGGACACAATAGGCACAACTCTGTGAATCGTCGTTCATATGTGGTAATGTCGAATCCTTGTGTTCGTAACTCTCTAAGTTCTACCTTGAGCTTGTTGACTTCGTTTCTAGGACGGTACTGCTCGTTCATCAATTGCTTGAATGCCGACCACGGTAGTGCGTAAGCAGCATTTTGTCCTACCTGTTCAAGATAGGTGTTCCACCACGTTAACGCAGTACCTGTGAAGGTATGCGTAGCACTTAACCTTGTCCTCTTCAGTACACTTACTTATGGAAAACACCGATTTTACTTTCTCGGTCCACCGTTTCAATCCAATTGGTCCTTCAGTTCCATCAAATTCCAAAGGTTTGCAGGCAGTGAATTCTTTGTAGGAGCATCCTACACGATTTCTTGTGAAATTAGTCCCACTGCTAGATCCAGAGTTATTATTATTTTGCATCGCAGCCTGTACTGCGGCTATGTTTCTGCAAGGAAAACACGGAAGTCTTCCTCGCTCATGTTCAAATTCTGACGAGTCGCCGGTGCCATTTCCTTCAAAAATAGCCCAAAAGAATTGAGTTAATCATATAGAATTTAAGAGTAGTCAATAGTATTTCGTAGCATAATATGAACTTATTTATAAAAGATTTTTCTTCATATTAGCATTTTATAGTTTTAATTCGGGTAGTACCTACCCGTTAAGTTCATACTTAATAGCTATTCTACAATTCAACTACTACGATTCTATATGAAAAACTTATTACGATAATATTTCGCGTTCAAACTTTTATACAATATTTTACAAACATACAATACCACTATTATACATATAGGATGAAATATAGCACATAATAACTTGCTACACGGCAGCTATAAAGGTAATTCTAATTAATACGCAAGTTGTTCTGCAAAGGCAATAAAGACACGTAATTCATAAGTCAAGAAACAAGTCATGCATTCAGGTTTTACTAAGACGACTTCCCATCCTTGATCTTGTGGAAAGTAACTGTTATGACCATTGGCTAGGCAGCATGTTGTAATGTCGTTAAAAGGACGAGGGTTTCGTAATGTCCAACAGCCTCGCAATAATCTAAAAACCTTGTTTCTCACCCCAACTACTGAATCCGTCACTTGTGGAAAGGTTTTATTTAAAAGATGTAACCCGATATTCTTTTTCTCACTTTGGTAATAAGCGAACATCACTAACCCGTAAGTATAACATGCTTCTTTATGTTGCATGTTAGAAGCTCTTTCTAACTCATGAAATCCTATGTTGGGATATGTTGAGTCAAAATAGGTTCTTAACCCGTAGCGTAAAATTGCATTTGGGTTCCCCGCATTTAACGCTTTAAAAAAAACACGGCGTAACTTACAGTCTCCCAAATGTGATATACCCCACCTATCAAAGGAAAGCCTTTTATAAACTAAGGCATTTCTGGAAAGTCTTTCAAATGTTTGACAAGTTAATTTCGCCATAACTAAATGTGCTGATGAATTTTGACCTAATCTAGACAAGATTTCCTCAATCATATCCACTGGTAGGTCTTCTAAAATATTCGGTTGTCTACCCTTAACGTCCATTTTGTTTTTATACTGTAAAATAGACACGGATTAGATTCGTAAAAGATAATTAACAAACAATACAAGCAATTTTACATTTATTAAAAAAAAATACAAGCACACTATATTACATATATTACACAACATGATTACAACTCTTTAATCCGACTCACTCATTTCTTCTTCTTCGGACTTGGTTCGTTTTGCTAATTTCCTAGGGATATATGATGCTCCCCTAATACGAGCTGTCGTTTTCCACAATGGTTTAGAAAAACCTGGTGGTTTAGAGGTTCCCGGGTTACTGTTACATTTTAGGAAATACGGACGTTGCCGATACATATAAAGTTCATCGGGGTTGGAATCAGGTTTCTCTATTTTTATACCTTTTTCCTTATTATTTTCATTTGCTATATTAAATTGGGTCGAGGTAATTTCTATAACATCATCGGAATTCTCATCAGGATCCGATTCATCGGAAAATTGGTAATCTTCCCAATATTTTTCTTCCTCGACGGAAACACCATTGACCATTTTTAACTTTGGTCCGTTGGTTGATAATTTTCTTTTATTTAATCGATTTACTTTAGGTGTCAATATTTCTTCCTCGAGAACCTCTTCTTCTTCCGGTTCCTCCTCTTCCGGTTCCTCCTCTTCCGGTTCCTCCTCTTTTGGTTCCTCTTCTTCCGGTTCCTCTTCTTCCGGTTCCTCTTTGGGAATTTGTGAATCTTCCCAAATTATATTCGACTCTTCATTATTATTAGGTGTGTCAATGGGATTTGTACTAGTGGTAGACATATATCACACAATATCAAACACATTAAGAGGTTAATATATCACATAATATTTACATGTTAACAATATATAGTTTTCAACAAAAGTTAAGCAATGTTTTTTTTTTTTTTTTTAGAAAAACACGGTCGAAGTCCAGACTCACTAATGCATCCTAACAAACTCGGTAAGACACATTAATGCATAAATTCTGGTTCTCTAAGACCAACGCTCGGATACCAACTGAAATGTCCCATTCATATTGATTATAAACATTCCATATTAATTGATTTTGTTGCGAGGTTTTGACCTCTATATGAGACGTTTTTCAAAGACTGCATTCATTTTTAAAACAAACCATAACCTTTATTTTATCGACAAGGTTAACAAGACACCACTTAGATTATCCAGAAATGATAATCTAACAAATATCACACTTACACACTACCAATACATATTGGTTTACAAATATTAATATGTTACAACAAAATAAATCTCGAATGTAGTTTTAAACAATATTATACAAGTATGCTGACACCAAATCTTGTCCATATAATAGCATACAACAGCGGAAGATCATAATAATCACCTGAGAATAAACATGCTTTAAACGTCAACAAAAATGTTGGTGAGTTATAGGTTTAACCTATATTTATCAAATTGTAATAATAGACCACAAGATTTCATATTTCAACATACATCCCATACATAGAGATAAAAATCATTCATATGGTGAACACCTGGTAACCGACCTTAACAAGATGCATATAGAATATCCCCTGTCATTCCGGGACTCCCTTCGGACATGATGAATTCGAAGTACTAAAGCATCCGGTACTTTGGATGGGGCTCGTTGGGCCCAATAGATCTATCTTTAGGATTCGCGTCAATTAGGGTGTCTGTTCCCTAATTCTTAGATTACCAGACTAAAAATGGGCATATTCGGTTTAATAATCCAGCCATAGAATGTAGTTTCATTTACTTGTGTCTATTTTGTAAAACATTTATAAAATTGCATGTATTCTCATCCTAAAATATTAGATTTTAAAAGTGGGACTATAACTCACTTTCACATATTTTTACTTCGTCGGGAAGTAAGACTTGGCCACTGATCGATTCACGAACCTATAACAAATATGTACATATATATCAAAGTATGTTCAAAATATATTTACAACATTTTTAATACGTTTTACTGTTTTAAGTTTATTAAGTCAGCTGTCCTCGTTAGTAACCTACAGCTAGTTGTCCATAGTTAGATGTACAGAAATAAATCGATATATATTATCTTGAATCAATCCACGACCCAGTGTATACACGTCTCAGGCTAGATCACAACTTAAAGTATATATATTTTTGGAATCAACCTCAATCCTGTATAGCTAACTCCAACATTACTGCATATAGAGTGTCTATGGTTGTTCCAAATAATATATATAGATGGGTCGATATGATATGTAAAAACATTTGCATACGTGTTTATGGTATCCCAAGATTACATAATATATTAGAATACATGTAATATACAATATGAGTTAGCTAGGATATGATTAATATAGATTTGTTACCAATTTTCACGTAGCTACAACAAGCAAAAATATCCAATCTTGTTTTACCCATAACTTCTTCGTTTTAAATCCGTTTTGAGTGTTTCAAGTTGCTATGGTTTCATATTGAACTTAAGTTTATGAATCTAAATATAAAAAGTATAAGTTTATAGTTGAAAATATAGGTTACAAGTCGTTTTTGTAAATGTAGTCATTTCAGTCGAAAGAACGACGTCTAGATGACCATTTTGGAAAACATACTTCCACTTTGAGTTTAACCATGATTTTTGGATATAGTTTCATGTTCATAAGAAAAATCATTTTCCCAGAAGAACAACTTTTAAATCAAAGCTTATCATAGTTTTTAATTAACTAACCCAAAATAGCCCGCGGTGTTACTACGACGGCGTATATCCGGTTATTCGGTGTTTTTCGTGTTTTCCGATTTTAAATATTTAAGTTAGCATATCATATAGATATATAACATGTGTCTAGTTGATTTTAAAAGTCAAGTTAGAAGGATTAACTTTTATTTGCAAACAAGTTTAGAATTAACTAAACTATGTTCTAGTGATTTCAAGTTTAAACCTTCGAATAAGGGAGTTTTATATATATGAATCGAATGATGTTATGAACATAATTACTACCTCAGGTTTTGTGGATAAACCTACTAGAAATGAGAAAAATAGATCTAGCTTCAAAGGATCCTTGGATGGCTTGAAAGTTCTTGAAGCAGAATCATGACACGAATACAAGTTCAAGTAAGATTTCCACTAGAAATAAGATTGTTATAGTTATAGAAATTGAATCAAAGTGTGAATATTAGTATTACCTTGTATTAGAAAGATATCTTACTATAAATAAGAAAGATTTTTTAAGGTTGGATGATCACTTTACAAGATTGGAAGTAAGCTAGCAAACTTGGAAGTATTCTTGATTTTATGAAACTAGAACTTATAGAATTTATGAAGAACACTTAGAACTTGAAGATAGAACTTGAGAGAGATCAATTAGATGAAGAAAATTGAAGAATGAAAGTGTTTGTAGCTGTTTTTGGTCGTTGGTATATGGATTAGATATAAAGGATGTGTAATTTTGTTTACTTGTAAATAAGTCATGAATGATTACTAATATTTTTGTAATTTTATGAGATATTTCATGCTAGTTGCCAAATGATGGTTCCTACATATGTTAGGTGACTCACAAGGGCTGCTAAGAGCTGATCATTGGAGTGTATATACCAATAGTAAATACATTTAGAAGCTGGGTATTGTACGAGTATGAATACGAGTACATACGAGTAGAATTGTTGATGAAAATGAATGAGGATGTAATTGTAAGCATTTTTGTTTAGTAGAAGTACTTTGATAAGTGTTTTGAAGTCTTTCAAAAGTGTATGAATACATATTAAAACACTACATGTAAATACATTTTAACTGAGTCGTTAAGTCATCGTTAGTCGTTACATGTAAGTGTTGTTTTGAAGCCTTTAGGTTAACGATCCTGTTAAGTGTTGTTAACCCATTGTTTATTATATCAAATGAGATGTTAAATTATTGCATTATCATGATATTATGATGTATTAATATATCTTAATATGATATATATACAATTAAATGTCGTTACAACGATAATCGTTACATATATGCCTCGTTTCGAAATCCTTAAGTTAGTAGTCTTGTTTTTACATATGTAGTTCATTGTTAATATACTTAATGATATGTTTACTTATCATAATACCATGTTAACTATATATATATATATATACATATATATCCATATATATGACATCATATAGTTTTTACAAGTTTTAACGTTCGTGAATCACCGGTCAACTTGGGTGGTCAATTGTCTATATAAAACCTATTTCAATTAATCAAGTCTTAACAAGTTTGATTGCTTAACATGTTGGAAACACTTAATCATATAAATATCAATTTCATTTAATATACATAAACATGGAAAAGTTCGGGTCACTACATGTTAGGACCCCGAAGAATGTATAGTGTTAATGTGAAACATGCTTATTAGAAGGTTCCTTAGAAGAGGGCTATATAAGGAACCTAAGTGGTCCTAATTAGATAGTCATTGCATTATAAACTATTTTATGAAGCTGTGATACTCATTTGTACCGAATCTCTCTAATACCGAATCTGTTCTTTACATATTGAGTCTCACTTAATCTCATCACATCTTTTAATCTCACTATGATCTGACCTATCATTTGGTATCAGAGCATCCAGGGAGTGATATTACATCACTATATCGATCCAGAGATTGAAGATTACAGAATCTGTACACTCTCGGTTAGATTGAATCACATTCGGTATCATCGAATTTGATAATCTGACGTTCAAATTCTTGTGATAAGCTCAGTGAAGGTTTATTAGGTGTATTAGAAAGAGTTTCGATCATCATTACAGCTTTTTAACAACAATTATGGAGAATCAAGTTGGTTTTTAGAGTTCATGGCTAAAACTCTCGGTATTGATCATTTCCAGCTTGATTCTGTATATTAGTGAAAGTTTGTGGATTCAGTTGTGTTCGTGAGGTGTTTAATCACACTTTTGATGTTTCAATTTCATCAATTCCTTCAAGTATTGAAGATTTGATCTACATTCGGTATCTTAACTACCATACCGAATCTGCTTCAAAGTTGGAAATTCATCTTAAGTGTTGCAGTTTATGGCGTATTAGTAATTCTATCACATTCGATTTGATCATACGCAGCTAATTGGTGTGGTTTGAGAAAGGATTTGATTGATTTTCTAAGTTTTACACATAGACTTGGTTTGTCAACTGCTACAGTTGACATTCGGCATCCTAAACACTCAGTTTCATTGATATTTTAATTGTTACTAACTTGTTTCCTTGTGCAGCAAGGTTACCGAGTCTGTTCCAAAGGAGTTAGATTGATTTTAAGTTCAAATTTTATAAAATTTGACTACCGAGTCTGTGACGACCCGTAAATTTCTGACCAAATTTAAACATAATCTTTGTATGATTAACGTTTCCGACACGATAAGCAAAGTCTGTAAAACTGAATCTCAATATTTTTTTACTATTCAAAAACCCTTCGTTTGTTCTCGACGATTCGCGAACCATTATATGTAAATAGATACATATATATACTATAACTTGAAAGCGTAACAAAGTATTAATTGTATGATACTGTGCATTAAATTTATTGGATTATATATCTATTTGAATATATATGATAATTTGGAAAATTAATTGTATGAATAACTTGCGATGTGTATTTATAATGTGTTTATGAATATTGAACATATATTAACTTGGTTATAAAACGTTTTGATTCAAAACTATATTATAAAATATACTTTGATAAATAACGAGAAGATGATTTATAGAAGTAAATGACCAAAACACTCAAATGTATAAGTTATATCTCGAGTGGTATAGTTTATGGATAATTTAAGTCTATATTTTGACAAAGGTACGATTCGCGAAACGTAAAGTACAAGTTTTCTCAGTGTACGAAAGGACGTTCGAAAAACCAAAACCGGGATATAAGTCAAGTGACGATGTACGACTTATCGTAGCAAAAGTTACAAGTCCACTACGCACGAGAATATAATATAATATATAATTAATTTATATAAATTATATATATTATATATAAATATAATAACATGTCGACGAGAATAAGTTAAACGAATGTGTGCTGTCAAACCATCCCATGCGATCGCATGGGATATGGCTAGGAAATCCATGCGATTGCATGGCACCTCTGGGCTGGCCACATCTATAAAACGCGATCGAATTCATTCAGTTTGTGCACACCTTCTTCTTCTGTATTATTTCCTCCGTATAAATATAAATATATTATTATTATTATTATTATTATTATTATTATTATTATTATTATTATTATTATTATTATTATTATTATTATTATTATTATTATTATTATTATTATTAAGATTAATATTATTATTAATCTTATTATTATTAGTAGTATTAGTATTATTACATATAATACTACGACAAGGTCATGAGCGGGTCACTTTCGAAATGGGTTTTCGAGCGGGATAGAGCTATAGAAACTATGGGTTATAGCTATGGAGGTTATGGGTAATGTTCATGGGTATTATTCGCAAGTCAAACCTAGTGTTTATCATCTCTGTTGCGTCTACATACTTTCCTGCAATATTGAATCACAATATTGATACGTGAGCATTCATATCTTATCTTTTATATATAAATAGTGTATACATGTCTAGTGCTCGAGTATATATGTTTATGCATGTCTGTATGCTAAATCTTGTCGTTAGATAGTTTATGACGAATCACGATTTTAATACATGTACAACTAAAATAAGGTATATGATATGCATGTTTTTAGAAAGCTGGCGAAAAATCAATAACTTTTCATTTAGAAATCGCGTAATTTCGATGAACAAATTAAAAGATATGGTCAACTAAATTATGATTGACGTTAATTGAAATTGCTTTTGAATCTGAATTTATGATTTAAAAAACCTGTTTATGAGATTGATAAATTGGATTTTGAATACTACTAGCCGAGTAAATGAATCCTTATATAAGGCACGTCTCGTTTTGTTGAACAATTGTCAAAATTGACTTTTTGAAATGACTTTTGATAACTTTTGTATGTCGATCTCGAGCATTAGGATTGTGATACACTATGACCAGACCTAGCTTGATAGACATTTATTGACCAACATATGTTCTCTAGGTTGAGATCTACGGTTATTTGGTATTCCGAGTTTCGGTCACATTTCGGTGAACGACTTTATGTGCTGCTAATGTGAGTTTCATTTGCTCCCTTTTTAATTGCTTTTGCAATCTATATTTTTGGGCTGAGAATACATGCACTTTATTTTAAACACAATGGATACAAGTACATACTAAATTCTACACTGAGTTTGAACCGAAAATCCCTTAGCTTTGGTAACTAGTAGCTGCCGGTTATAAGAACCGGTGGGCGCGAAAAGTGGTATATGGATCCATAGAGTTTGACATCCTCGTCTGTTCCAGGTATAGAAACCCTGGCCTGAACTATAAAACAGACGTATACTATTTGAGTTTTGTACACGTTGGATTGCGTGTATTGTACATGTTGGTTGCATGTATGTTAAAACAGGGGTACTTATTATAACATTAAAGTTTAGTTACCAGGGTGCTCAATTTCGTAGAATCTTTTGATCAACGTTTCGGATGAAACAACTGAAATCTTGTGGTCCACCTTTATATACAGATTATGCGCAACATTAAAACTATGAACTCACCAACCTTTGTGTTGACACTTTTAAGCATGTTTATTCTTAGGTTTCTAGAAGTCTTCCGTTGTTTGCTTATATGTGATATAAGCTATGTGCATGGAGTCATACATGCTTTATTCGAGAAAACGTTGCATTCACAAAATCATCACCATGTATCTTATTTTGACTGCATTATCAACGGATGTAGTATTGTAAACTATTATATACGATTATTGTCTATATGTAGAAATCATCAAACGTCAAAAACCTTGGAATTTGATATATTCAGTTATGGTGTGCCTTTTCAAAAGAATGCAATGTTTACAAAACGTATCATGTAGAGGTCAGTACCTCACTGTGAAATCGATGAATGATGTATTCGTCCAAAGGGATTTGGACGGGTTATCACAGTTGGTATCAGAGCTTGAGGTCATAGGGAACTAGAATTTGCATTAGTGTATTTAACTGGTAATTGTTAGGATGCATTAGTGAGTCTAGACTATGACCGTATCTGTTTTTACCGAGTTTTACTTATCATTTCTTGTCAGAAATTACATGCTTATCATTCTTAAGTCTAGACACATTTCCTGCATTTATTGCATACATAGTGTACAGAAAAATTCATATCTTAGTGTATCTGTAACTTTAAACTTTTCCTGACATCTTTCGAAAATTTCTCCGTAATTTATGGGATTTTAGTATTATATATACATATGTAAATTATGTGTTGAAGAATACCAATCTAAGTCCTATAATCTATTTCATATCAAAAATCAATACCCTGATTATACAAGATGGAACCCGTATCTAGTTCAAATTCCTCACATTCCGACAGGTATTCCGATATGGAATTCGACCTGAACTCCGAAAGCAGCGTAACCGGAATGGAACAACCAATTAGCCATCACCTATTCTGGATGAATTGTGGATGGGTTCATAGCTTACTTAATCATTGGAGACAAGAAGAAGGTGATCCCTTCCATCCACCACATTCCCCTCTTGGCGAAGAACCTGAAGCACTTACCGGCGAACCTGTTCGTAATACCATCTTCTCTCTCATCTCCAGAGTATCTCATCATGATTATATACTATCTCAAATTCTGGATCTTATTCATCCACTCATCTGAACCGCCAATCATCCCGGTGTAGTAGAAGAAGTCAACGAGCTTCGCGCTCGGGTAGTGGCTTTGGAGAATACGGTGCAAAGATTACAAGCACCATCAACATCACCGGCATCAACAGTACCACCATCATCAACACCAACAATATCATTACCACCACCAAAAACAATCGCATCGCAAACCTCAACATCACAAGATGTTCCACGAGCATCAACTTCATACGCACCATAGATACCAAGGAGTACCAACAACAATAACCGATGAAGTATTGATTCATAACTTCATTGGAGAAATATTCTACGGCGATTATGTAATATCTAAAGTTTTAGAGATTATATTCTAGTCCTAATCAAAAAACCAGATGAGTTTAATATTATGTTAACTCATAAAATCCATGATTACACCTGAAGAAAATATATATGTTGGTATATTTTCATAAAGATTGTAATTAAAAATTCTTTTGTACAAACTGATAATAGTGAGAATATTTTAATGGGTAGGTAATACCCGAAAGATATATAAAGTTACAATTAATACATTACATTCTTCGATTCTGATTCAACAAATCATCAACTATACTCACTACTTTCACAACGATATACATTATTTCATAGAAATCAAAACAACCATTCTCACCCAAATTTGATTACATATTCTGATTTTGACAAATCAGAATCCAAGTTAAGATTTAACAGGATACATCACTCTTAGATTCTTACATCTTTCAAAGCTATACTTTGACTTCAAAACTGTGCTAGAACATCATTTCTATTCATAAAATCCAGAAAAATATTTTTATCATTCAAAATTCTAGAACATCATATGTATCTTGACAATTACAATCTTCATACAAAACCTTCAAACTTTTGAAAACACCTCGGATTGATAACTGACTATTCGGTTATGATAACTTTGAATGTTGATAAAGCAGCAAAAACTGTAAACAACCTTAACAGCCAAAAGTTTGATGATTAAGAATAATGTGTTGGCAAAGCTCAGAAAAAGAGAAGGTTTGGAACTGAAAAATGGATTGAGCAAACCATGAAGGAGGCTGTGGATAAATCACAAGGACTAAACCTGCCTTCAAAGAATCTAAATGATTCAGTATCTGCTGAAGTCATTAACGTAAACCTTGCTCCTGACTCTAAACCTTTATGAACAAATCTTCTTCATCATCCTTCGATATTAGAAATTCTAAAATATCATCATATCTTTCATTATAAATATCTTCGATATTTCTGAAGATATCTTCATAACTATTATTATCCGAAAATTTTTTTTCTATCTGTGTTACATCATAAAAGAAACTGTTTTAGTTTCTAAACTTCTGAAACCGTCGAGTTTAAATTATGAATGTATTCTGTAGAAGTGTTGGGAACTGATGCATGAGTTAGTATAATATAATGACACTTGATCAACGTGATTATATTACAGTAAGTCATGCTGAGTTTCTAATGGAATGTGATAAAGGTTCACAGATCACACCCTCATCATGAACCATGTTACATAACTCTTTCATTTGATTTAACCTCTAAATATATCAAGAAAATATTTTTCTTGATGATTCAGTCTTTTCCGGATATTCTGGTAATTTGACAAATCAAGATCGTGTCATTTCAATTTCTTTCTTAGAACATTAACTATGTTCATTCCGAAATGTATAGCTACGAATTCTGGACCATTATTCGCTTGACTTAAAGTCGGGAAGAGAAAACGAAAGCATGAAGCTCCGAAATATAATGGAAAATATAAAGCCCGACAACAACACATAAATTACAAACCGTGTATATCAATGCGTATAGCAACATAAAGACACGAGAGAATCAAAAACATTATAATCCCAAGGTAATAGTAGAAGAAAATAACCTCCTCTGGTGGCAGATGAAAAAGAAGAATGAAGGATACGATAACCAAGAAAATATCAAGAATCAGAACTGGATTAAGCATTTTCACAATCTATTAAGAAGTATGAAATAAGGAAGAAGATTATAGGAGTGGTGAAAATAAATGAAACGGAAGAGGTTAATTTATAGCGAAATAACAGACAGAGCAATCGAGGCAGGTGACCGCATCTAATTAAAGAAGATCTTAATATCCTTAATTCCCGAAGAATCAAATCTTATTTAGATTATGAAGATTTTCTATTCCTTAAATTCCGGAAATCAATCGTTACTACATCAAAAGATAAGACGAATCTCCAATTCACTCTTTTACGATAACTTCTCTCATACGCTTCGAGTAATCGGATTGTTTTATCCATATTATTCAACGGTGATAAAATTCTATTTATTAACTCATATTCATCATGAAAAATTTTTTATTGTTAGCCATGACGACCTCACTCAAATTTCGGGATGAAATTTCTTTAACGAGTAGGTACTGTGACGACCCGTAAATTTCTGACCAAATTTAAACATAATCTTTGTATGATTAACGTTTCCGACACGATAAGCAAAGTCTGTAAAATTGAATCTCAATATTTTTGAACTATTCAAATACCCTTCGTTTGTTCTCGACGATTCGCGAACCATGATATGTAAATAGATACATATATATACTATAACTTGAAAGCGTAACAAAGTATTAATTGTATGATACTATGCATTAAACTTATTGGTTTATATATCTATTTGAATATATATGATAAGTTGGAATATTAATTGTATGAATAACTTTCGACGTGTATTTATAACGTGTTTATGAATATTGAACATATATTAACTTGGTTATAAAACGTTTTGATTCAAAACTATATTATTAAATATACTTTGATAAATAACGAGAAGATGATTTATAGAAGTAAATGACCAAAACACTCAAATGTATAAGTTATATCTCGAGTGGTATAGTTTATGGATAATTTAAGTCTATATTTTGACAAAGGTACGATTCGCGAAATGTAAAGTACAAGTTTTCTCAGTATAGGAAAGGACGTTCGAAAAACCAGAACCGGGATATAAGCCAAGTGACGACGTACGACTTATCGGAGCAAAAGTTACAAGTCCACTACGCATGAGAATATAATATTATATATAATTAATTTATATAAATTATATATATTATATATAAGTATAATAACATGTCGACGAGAATAAGTTAAACGAATGTGTGCTGTCAAACCATCCCATACGATCGCATGGGATATAGCTAGGAAAGCCATGCGATCGCATGGCACCTCTGGGCTAGCCACATCTATAAAACGCGATTGAATTCATTCAGTTTGTGCACACATTCTTCTTCTGTATTATTTCCTCCGTATAAATATAAATATATTATTATTATTATTACTATTATTATTATTATTATTATTATTATTATTATTATTATTATTATTATTATTATTATTATTATTATTATTATTATTATTATTATTATTATTATTATTATTATTATTATTATTATTATTATTATTATTATTATTATTATTATTATTAGTAGTAGTAGTAGTAGTAGTAGTAGTAGTAGTAGTAGTAGTAGTAGAATTAGTATTATTACATAAAATACTACGACGAGGTCATGAGCGGGTCACTTTCGAAATGGGTTTTCGAGCGGGATAGAGCTAAGGAAACTATGGGTTATAGCTATGGAGGTTATGGGTAATGTTCATGGGTATTATTCGCAAGTCAAACCTAGTGTTTATCATCTCTGTTGCATCTACATACTTTCCTGCAATATTGAATCACAATATTGATACGTGAGCATTCATATCTTATCTTTTATATATAAATAGTGTATACATGTCTAGTGCTCGAGTATATATGTTTATGCATGTCTGTATGCTAAATCTTGTCGTTAGATAGTTTATGACGAATCACGATTTTAATACATATACAACTGATATAAGGTATATGATATGCATGTTTTTGGAAAGCTGGCGAAAAATCAATAACTTTTCATTTAGAAATCGCGTAATTTCGATGAAATAATTAAAAGATATGGTCAACTAAATTATGATTGACGTTAATTGAAATTGCTTTTGAATCTGAATTTATGATTTAAACAACCTGTTTATGAGATTGATAAATTGGATTTTGAATACTACTAGCCGAGTAAATGAATCCTTATATAAGGCACGTCTCGTTTTGTTGAACAATTGTCAAAATTGACTTTTTGAAATGACTTTTGATAACTTTTGTATGTCGATCTCGAGCATTAGGATTGTGATACACTATGACCAGACCTAGCTTGATAGACATTTATTGACCAACATATGTTCTCTAGGTTGAGATCTACGGTTATTTGGTATTCCAAGTTTTGGTCACATTTAGGTGAACGACTTTATGTGCTGCTAAGGTGAGTTTCATTTGCTCCTTTTTTAATTGCTTTTGCAATACATATTTTTGGGCTGAGAATACATGAACTTTATTTTAAACACAATGGATACAAGTACATATTAAATTCTACACTGAGTTTGAACCGAAAATCCCTTAGCTTTGGTAACTAGTAGCTGCCGGTTATAAGAACCGGTGGGCGCGAAAAGTGGTATATGGATCCATAGAGTTTGACATCCTCGTCTGTTCCAGGTATAGAAACCCTGGCCTGAACTATAAAACAGACGTATACTATTTGAGTTTTGTACACGTTGGATTGCGTGTATTGTACATGTTGGTTGCATGTATGTTAAAACAGGGATACTTATTATAACGTTAAAGTTTAGTTACCAGGGTGCTCAATTTCGTAGAATCTTTTGATAAACGTTTCGGATGAAACAACTGAAATCTTGTGGTCCATCTTTATATACAGATTATGCTCAACATTAAAACTATGAACTCACCAACCTTTGTGTTGACACTTTTAAGCATGTTTATTCTCAGGTTCCTAGAAGTCTTCCGCTATTTGCTTATATGTGATACAAGCAATGTGCATGGAGTCATGCATGCTTTATTCTAGAAAATGTTGCATTCACAAAATCATCACCATGTATCTTATTTTGACTGCATTATCAACGGATGTAGTATTGTAAACTATTATATACGGTTATTGTCTATATGTAGAAATCATCAAACGTCAAAAACCTTGGAATTTGATATTCAATTATGGTGTGCCTTTTCAAAAGAATGCAATGTTTACAAAACGTATCATGTAGAGGTTAGTACCTCACTGTGAAATCGATGAATGATGTATTCTCCAAAGGGATTTGGACGGTTCATCACAGAGTCAGATACCAAATTAGATACCAAAACAGAATCTCGGTTTCACTTGATACTTTGAGTTTTAAGTGACTTAAGGCTTCATATTCTATGTTAACCGAATCTATACCGAATCTGGGTGTGATACTTGTTATTCTTATCAGTTTCTGATACAGAATCTGATATACTGAATCTGCTACAGTACCGAACCAAATACCGAGTCTGCTACAGTACTGAACCAGATACCGAATCTGATATTTTTGTTAGATTTTTGTGAACCAGAATCCTAGATTGTGTGTAATACCGAATCTTTACCAAATCTACCTCATTATCAACATGTCTACTCAAGACACATTGATCATAGGATCAGATTCCCGACCTCCAGTGTTGTTTGATGGCAAATACACTCAGTGGTTTCATCGTATCACTCAGTACATAGACTACAAGGGTGAAAAGGCAAAATACATATGGGCTTCTTTGAGAGATGGTCCAGTTGTAGAGTATCATCTAGATAGTGGTGTGCCAATTCAGTCTATGAACTTTCTGGTGAGAAACGTGAGAGAGAACAGGGTGATATTGAAGCTAAAAATATCGTCATGCAAGCCATCCCGTATGAGTTGTTTAAAAATGTTGACAGCAATACCACTGCTAAGGACATATGGGATGAGATCAAAAGGCAACAGGAAGGTTATGACATGTCAGATGTTACGAAACTGAATAAGGCTCTTGGACTTTATGAAGATTTCAAGCAGGTACCCGAAGAACTTCTTAAAGAAACTTACCGACGTTTCAATGTGAAACAACCCAACCGACTAATTTTTTTTTAATAAACCATTCACGCGCCATTCGAATGGTCACAAGATGTAAACCATTTCATACAACCCATTTAAACGTACAACATGTTTAAAGTTTACATCATGGGCACGAAGGCCCTTAATCAAATGTAATACAAGTTCGACCCATAAATGATAGTTTTAAACCAAACGACACTCGAGCATGGTTTGGGGCTAAACTACTCAAAACATTGGGTCGACTTCCAAAAGCTCCATTTAGCAACCAACATGGGGATTTTTAATTCCCGGCAACCCCTTTCCCTTTCTCCATATTCGTACCTAAAAATGTAAACAACGAGAGGATAAGCAAAGCTTAGTGAGTGCAATAATTATACATACACATATATAACTCATCTATTTGCAATCGCACCCACCAAATATCTCATATGAAAAATATAACTCAAATAGCATGCCATCATACTCATAATGCTAATAACTCGTACAATATTACAACACCACATTAGCATATACTCAATACAACATATATATATATATATATATATATATATATATATATATATATATATATTATATATATATATATATATATATATATATATATATATATATATATAACTCAAATAGCATGCCATCATACTCATAATGCTAATAACTCGTACAATATTACAACACCACATTAGCATATACTCAATACAACATATATATATATATATATATATATATATATATATATATATATATATATATATATATATATATATATATATATATATATATATATATATATATATATTATGGCAAACAATATCCAACAACATGATATGGTTAACCATAATGCTATGGTGCTATCGGCTCGTGGTTCACACCATACGTATTTTAGTCTCACTCTTTTATAGTGCTACAGGCTCGTGGTTCACACTTTATTTTATAGTGCTACCAGCTCGTGGTTCACACTTTGTTTTATAGTGCTACCGGCCCGTGGCCCACACTTGATGCTACCAGCTCGTGGTTCACATCATGACACTCGTCACATACATGCTATGGTACTACCGGCTCGTGGTTCATACCATAACATTCACAAATAAATACGCCATATACATATACGCATAATTATTCCACTCACCTTATCGACTAGGCGATGGATTAACAACTCCGCAAGCTTCACGCAAAGTACCTAATACATTAAGTACTCACATCAATATACAAACTAGTGGGACTATCCACCAACACTTAACTCTTGAGCATTTAATGACTTGCTTGCATTAAATGACCCATTACACCAAGACCGCCCATTAATGGCCAAGACTCATCATAAATCACTAAAAGCTAGTGATTAAAGTCCCATAACAAAGACTAACACCATTTATGGTATTTTCTTACCCATCTTGCCCAACTAGGTCAACCATTACCCATTTGACCCATTTTACAACAAGACTTATATTTTGGTCAAACTCGAAACCGTTATCAACCTTTAACTAACACACAAGTATATTAGGGATTTGACAACACCATTTGTGACGACCCGGAAAATTTTAACTTATTTTAAACCAACTCTCTATATGATTTCGTCATGATAAGCAATGAATTTTGACAAGTTTTAAAACTTTTAAAAATGAGTTTTATACAAACAGTTGACCATCCATTTGTCCGACGATTCATGAACGTCATAACTTGTATTAATTATATACTTATGTATATATATGGATATATATGGATTATATCTAACTTGAATATATGATAATTAAGTATCTCATTAAGTATATTAACAATGAGTTATATATATAAAATGAGACTACTAACTTAAGGGTTTCGAAACATTATATATATGTAACGCTTAACGACGTAATAATCCTTATGTTAAAATGAATATATATGTATTGTATTAATATGTAATATACACACTTTTGAAAGACTTAAATACTTGTACTAACATATTTATACTCAACAAAGATAGCTATACTCGTATTCGCATTCGATTTTCTCAAAAATTCTGCTCGTATTCATACGGTATTTATACCCGTATTATACACAGTTGCTAGATGTATTTACTATTGGAATATACCAATAGGAAAACATCATTTTCTACCTTTTATCATGGAAAATGACATATTTGTTATTATATATGACTCATGAGACATGTACCATATACAATTTCTAGATGTATTTACTATTCGTATATACCAATAGTAAAACATCATTTTCAACCTATTAATCATGGGGAAACATGTTTAAACATTTCTTAACTTCTAGTATTAAACTTCTAGCTCAAAATTCAACTTAGGAATCCCTTTATGAGGAATCAAAAATGACGCCTAACTACATACACATTTAACCATTTCCATTTCAATTCTAATCCTCATTTCTTACTCTATAAAACACACACACTTGAAATCTCTTCTCAACCTCCTCATCTCAGCAAAAACCCATCATAATCTAGCTTCAAAAACAATACATAAACACCATAGATAGAATCACTCAAGAACACCTTCAATAATCACTTGATCATAAAATCGTTTACATATTCGGACTCCTCTCGAAGACCTCTACACATATATACCAACAATTTCTTGATTAGGATAAGTTTCAAAAACTCTAATTTTTGGGTTTTCATATTTTTTTTACATTTTAGGGTAGATATAGTGTCTAGTGCTCAAGTCATTGTATGTACGTATGATAGTATTCGTTAATTTGATCGTTTGACGACTTTTTGATAAATCATGAATTTGTATTTGATGGTAACAGAAATTTGAATTTTCAAATTGCATGATATTATGTGATATTCATAATCCTCATAAAAAACTATTGATTTTAGGCTTTGGATTCGCTTGATTTCGTTTCCGTATGCTTATGTTATGACCATTTGAATTATCGTTGTGTTTTTATACTTGATCAGAAAACTGGTATTGATGGGTCACGAATTGGCTTATGTGTTGATTACCATTGGATAGAAAATTCAAAAACACTCAGGTTACACTAGGATATCATGTCATCTACTTGAGTAAAACTCGTGTTATGCCTAATCGAATGAAAATGTAGATTTTTCCAGCACATGCATGAAAACGGACTTGTATGCTAAAATGTATTAACTTCTGAGATGAGATCTTTTCATATCTGAAATATAAACAGAAATTAATTCACTTTTCATGTAGATATCATGGTCTAATTGTATCTATATCTTCGGGTAATTGCATGCGAAAGTGACTAGCTAAACTGGGATCGAATCTTCCACTTGTTCTCTGATTTGTACTCTGTGGTTTGTGTTTTGTGAATTAACATGAATGCTTCTGGAATATGAATCTTTACATGATATGTGATATATGTTTAGTTTATTGCAACCTCTGAAAACTTATGCATTGTGCACACTAGGGCCATAGTTTTGGTAATTTCCGAAATGAACTGAAACAGGACATCCAACTTTATTGAATAAACTGTACCAATTGGCTAAACCAAAGTTACTTGTTTTTGGATATGTTATATTTTGACTTGTCCTTGAACCATGGTCACTGACCTTGTATTAATTCCATGTCCCTAGCTCCGGTTATAGCCATTACGATATCAGTGCGCGGTCAGAAACTGATTTAGTAAAAGATAAATGTACCCCTTCTGATTCCCGACTTGTATACATAGTATGAGACCCTGGCTGGACTTTTTGGAATCTATTTTGAGTCTATTTGTGATCTGGAGTTTTCCATGTTATCATGAATTTTGTGCTATGAGATATTATGTGAAGTTTGCTACATGTACATGAACGTTATGCATGACAATAAACTATGATTGTGTAATTGACCATTTATGAACTAAAACGTGTTGTTTGACCTATGTTTGACTATTTGACCAAGTTGAGTAATATTATGAGATTTTGACTTGTGTTAACCATGTTGACTGTGTTTGACTTGCGTTTGACTTACATTTGACTTACTTTGACTTGTGTTGACTTTTGTTGACTTTTGCTAAATTTATGAGTCGGACTTGAGCAATAGGACTATACTTACCCTATGGACTGACCTAGCTTATTAGACACTTATTGACCAATATATGTTCTCTAGGTTGAGGTCTACGGTTACTTGCATTCTGATATTCGGTCACATCTCTGTGATTTATTTCTGAATTTGTCAGGTGAGTTTCATTTGCTCCCTTTTTAATTGCTTTTGCAATATATATTTTTGGGCTGAGAATACATGCGCTACTTTTATAAATGTTTACAAAATAGACACAAGTACTTAAAAATATATTCTATGTTGAGTTGTACCACTGGCATATTTCCCTGTAGCTTGGTAACTACTATTTACATGGGTATTCTAAACGCGAATCCTGTTGATAGATCTATCGGGCCTAACAACCCCAACCGGACTGGACGACCAGTATTCAACGGTTGCACAGTACTTCGTTTTGGTGACTACACTTGGTACGGTGTAGTGAGATTTCATAATAAAGGGAATATGCGACGTTGATTAAATGTTAAGTATGGTTACCAAGTGCTCAACCACTTAGAATGCTTTACATACACTTGCGAGTGTATTATGTTTATGATTATGAAATCTTGTGGTCTATTAATATATTGAAATAATTGATACGATAAACCTATGAACTCACCAACCTTTTGGTTGACACTTTTAAGCATGTTTATTCTCAGGTACGAATTAAGTCTTCCGCTGTGCATTTGCTCATTTTAAGGACATTACTTGGAGTCGATCATCGCAATGGGACCAAATGTTGATGACTTCGTCCAGATGGATTAGGACGGGTCATTTTAGTTGGTATCAGAGAGGTAGTCTTAGCGAACCAGGTCTTGCATTAGTGTGTCTAACTGATAGTTGTTTAGATGCATTAGTGGGTCTGGACTTCGACCGTGTCTGCATGTCAAAAGTTTTGCTTATCATTTAGTGTCGAAAATTATTTGCTTATCATTCTTAGTCTAGACACATTTTACTGCATTGACTACATGAATAGTGTATAGACAAAATTCATATCTTAGCGTATCTGTTATTGTTACCTTTGCCTGACAGCTTCCGTAGATTTCTCCGTAACTTATGGGATTTTAGTATTATATATGCATATGTAAATGATGTATTACAGGGTACTAATCTACATCCTATAATCTATTTCCTATCGAAAATCCTTCATCTGATCGTACGAGATGAATCCCTCAACCAGTTCGAGTCCCTCAGATTTCGATAGCTATTCCGACATGGATATTCACCTAAGCTCCGAAAGCGGTGTCACCAGAATGAATCAATCAATCAGCCATCCCCAATTCATCTGATGGATTCGTAGTCGACTTAATCAATGGAGACGCAAAGAAGGCGATCCTTTTCACCAACCGAACTTACCTCTTGGCGATGAACCTGAAGCACTTACCGACGAACCAGTCCGAAACACCATTTTCACCCTCATTTCCCGAATATCTCACCACGATTATATTCTATCTAAAATTCTAAACCTTATTCATCCGCTAGTTTCGACCGACGATCATCCCGGAATAATGGAAGAAGTAAACGAGCTTCGCACTCGAGTAATCAATTTAGAAAACATGGTGCGAAACTTACCAGCTTCAGCAACATCACCAGCACCAACAGTACCACTAACAACCAAAGTTTCAACATCACATGCCTCAATATCTCATTCTGTACCTCGAGTATAATCATCGTTCTACATGACGTTCTACATCATTTATCTTCGTTCGACATGATAATTATGTAATCTCTAATGTTTTAGAGATTATGTACTCTAGTTCTAACCAAAAAGCAAATGAGATTAATATCATATTGACTCATTAAATTCATGATTACATCTGAAGAAAATATATACGTATATATGTTTTTATAAAGATTGTAATTAAAAATTCTTTTGTACTGTTAATGGCGAAAATATTTTAACGGGTAGGTAATACCCGAGGAATATTTAGATTTCACCTTAATAAGTTACACTGTACATTCGTCGAAGCTGATTCAACAGTCATTCACTATCCTACTTACAACCACCGATATACGTATCCGTTCACCGCAGAATAACCATTTTCATCCAATTTCATAGTTGGATTTTGATTTACCAGAATCCAACAAGTGGCATAATGAAGAAAACATTGAACAAAATAAAATTTGTTAGAAACAAACAAATTAACTATGAGAAATTCTATTAAGAATCCACGCTAACAAAATCCTAGCTAACTGTTCCTAGCTAACTGTTAATTCCAATTACATTTATTTATCGCAATTTATTTATCGCAATTTTAATTCTCGCAATTTTATTTATCGTCGTTTAATTTCTGTTATTTATTTTACGCACTTTAAATATCGGGACATGTATACAAGGTTTTGACATATCATATCGACGCATCTATATATATTATTTGGAATAACCATAGACACTCTATATGCAGTAATGCTGGAGTTAGCTATACAGGGTTGAGGTTGATTCTACAATAATATATATAGTTTGAGTTGTGATCGAGTCTGAGACGTATACGGGTTACGACACGTATTAATTAATTCGAATATAATATATTAAACTATATTTGAATTACTGGACTGTTAAATGTGGACTATCGACTGTGGACTAATGACATTGGACAATTAAAATGAATTAAAATATTGATTATAACATATGAAACTAAACATCTCTTCAAGTTTGCCACTTGATTTCATCTTAAACCTCATTTGTATCTTGACGAATACAATCTGCGTTCAAACTTTTCATGATTCTTGAAAACACCTCAATTGAGGGGATGAACCAACCGCACTTCATCTACGGAAGAAATGATTGACGCATGTAGTTATCCACCTGAAAACACTCAGAACCTGAGTAAACGTTTAACACGTATTTGTGCTAGCTCCTTTAGTGTTGTTATTACCCAAAATAACTTTACAATCCCTTTTTAAGATAGCCAATTTTGTCACAGCTCTAGCAAGTCAACTTTGACTTTTCGTTCGAAACAATCATATTATAACCTTGATATATATGCGTGCTCTTTTATTGTTACCAGGGAACCTTTTATATGTCACCATATTACCATCAGCGTTTAATCATCTAAAAACACAATTCTCTTGAAACCACCTCGGATTGATAATCAATGATTCAGATATAGCTGCATTAAATGCAGAGGAAACAGTAAAATTGTAGATGGCCTAAATGGCCAAGAGTTTGATGATAAGGAATGGAATGTTGGGAACGCTCGATAGAAAATTTGGTACTGAAAAAAAAAAATGAATTGAGCTAACCATGAAGGAGACCAAGGACAAATACAAGGACCAAACCCTATATTCAAAGAATCCAGGTTATTCTGAATCCGATGAAATCTTTAGAGAATATCATTCTCCGAAGTCATGTTAAAATCTTGCGGAAAACTCTTCTTCATCAACCTTCGAACTTAGAAATTCAAAAAAATATCATCATAAATATCTTTGATATTTCTGAGGATATTTTCATAAATATTCTTGTCCGAAATTATCTACCTCATCGTGTTTTCTGTATTCCATTATATTGAAAACTTCTGTAAAATCTAAGTATAAATTATGAATGAATTGTAGAGAAGTGTTGGAAATTGAAGCATGGGTTAGTAAAATATAATGACGCCCGGCCAACGTGATTATATTAAAGTAAGTCATGCTGAATTTCTAATGGAACATGATGATGGTTCACAAATCATATCCTCATCAGGTGCCATGTTACACGACTCTTTCATTCTACTTAACCTCTAAACGTGTTAAGAAAAATATTTTCTTGATATTTCTATCTTTCCGTGATTTCTGGTAATTTAACAAATCAGATCGTGCTATTACACTTCCTTTCTGATTAGAGGATTTCTTTAAATTCCCTGAATTCTGGAAATCAACCTACGTCAAAAGATAAGACGAATTTCTATTTCTATATTTCAATCCTTTGCGATAGCTTCACTTATACTCTTCGCGTAATCGAATTGTTTTATCCATATTACTCAACAATGATGAAACTCTATTTATCAACTCATATTCGTCATGAAAACATTCTTATTGTTAGCCACGACGACCTCGATCAAATTTCGGGACGAAATTTCTTTAACGGGTAGGTACTGTGACGACCCGGAAAATTTTAACTTATTTTAAACCAATTCTCTATATGATTTCGTCATGATAAGCAATGAATTTTGACAAGTTTTAAAACTTTTAAAAATGAGTTTTATACAAACAGTTGACCATCCATTTGTCCGACGATTCACGAACGTCATAACTTGTATTAATTATATACTTATGTATATATATGGATTATATCTAACTTGAATATATGATAATTAAGTATCTCATTAAGTATATTAACAATGGGTTATATATATAAAATGAGACTACTAACTTAAGGGTTTCGAAACATTATATATATGTAACGCTTAACGACGTAATAATCCTTATGTTAAAATGAATATATATGTATTGTATTAATATGTAATATACACATTTTTGAAAGACTTAAATACTTGTACTAACATATTTATACTCAACAAAGATAGCTATACTCGTATTCGCATTCGATTTTCTCAAGAATTCTACTCGTATTCATACGGTATTTATACACGTATTATACACAGTTGCTAGATGTATTTACTATTGGAATATACCAATAGGAAAACATCATTTTCAACCTTTTATCATGGAAAATGACATCTTTGTTATTATATATGACTCATGAGACATGTACTATATACAATTTCTAGATGTATTTACTATTCGTATATACCAATAGTAAAACATCATTTTCAACCTATTAATCATGGGAAAACATGTTTAAACATTTCTTAACTTCTAGTATTAAACTTCTAGCTCAAAATTCAACTTAGGAATCCCTTTATGAGGAATCAAAAATGACGCCTAACTACATACACACTTAACCATTTCCAGTTCAATTCTAATCCTCATTTCTTACTCTATAAAACACACACACTTGAAATC
This sequence comes from Rutidosis leptorrhynchoides, assembly GCF_046630445.1. Lineage (NCBI taxonomy): Eukaryota > Viridiplantae > Streptophyta > Magnoliopsida > Asterales > Asteraceae > Rutidosis > Rutidosis leptorrhynchoides. The sequence goes on along the minus strand of NC_092333.1, from coordinate 476,845,065 downwards.
TCTTCTCAACCTCCTCATCTCAGCAAAAACCCATCATAATCTAGCTTCAAAAACAATACATAAACACCATAGAAAGAATCACTCAAGAACACCTTCAATAATCACTTGATCATAAAATCGTTTACATATTCGGACTCCTCTCGAAGACCTCTACACATATATACCAACAATTTCTTGATTAGGGTAAGTTTCAAAAACTCTAATTTTTGGGTTTTCATGTTTTTTTTACATTTTAGGGTAGATATAGTGTCTAGTGCTCAAGTCCTTGTATGTATGCATGATAGTATTCGTTAATTTGATCGTTTGATGACTTTTTGATAAATCACGAATTTGTATTTGATGGTAACAGAAATTTGAATTTTCAAATTGCATGATATTATGTGATATTCATAATCCTCATGAAAAACTATTGATTTTAGGCTTTGGATTCGCTTGATTTCGTTTCCGTATGCTTATGTTATGACCCTTTGAATTATCGTTGTGTTTTTATACTTGATCAGAAAACTGGTATTGATGGGTCACGAATTGGCTTATGTGTTGATTACCATTGGATAGAAAATTCAAAAACACTCAGGTTACACTAGGATATCATGTCATCTTCTTGAGTAAAACTCGTGTTATGCCTAATCGAATGAAAATGTAGATTTTTCCAGCACATGCATGAAAACGGACTTGTATGCTAAAATGTATTGACTTCTGAGATGAGATCTTTTCATATCTAAAATATCACAGAAAGTAATTCACTTTTCATGTAGATATCATGGTCTAATTGTATCTATATCTTCGGCTAATTGCATGCGAAAGTGACTAGCTAAACTAGGATCGAATCTTCCAATTGTTCTCTGATTTGTACTCTGTGGTTTGTGTTTTGTGAATTAACATGAATGCTTCTGGAATATGAATCTTTACATGATATGTGATATATGTTTAGTTTATTACAACCTATGAAAACTTATGCATTGTGCACACTAGGGCCATAGTTTTGGTAATTTCTGAAATGAACTGAAACAGGACATCTAACTTTATTGAATAAACTGTACCAATTGGCTAAACCAAAGTTACTTATTTTTGGATATGTTATATTTTGACTTGTCCTTGAACCATGGCCACTAACCTTGTATTAATTCCATGTTCCTAGCTCCGGTTATAGCCATTACGATATCAGTGCGCGGTCAGAAACTGATTTAGTAAATGATAAATGTACCCCTTCTGATTCCCGACTTGTATACATAGTATGAGACCCTGGCCGGACTTTTTGGAATCTATTTTGAGTCTATTTGTGATCTGGAGTTTTCCATGTTATCATGAATTTTGAGCTATGAGATATTATGCGAAGTTTGCTACATGTACATGAACGTTATGCATGACAATAAACTATGATTGTGTAATTGACCATTTATGAACTAAAACGTGTTGTTTGACCTATGTTTGACTATTTGACCAAGTTGAGTAATATTATGAGATTTTGACTTGTGTTAACCATGTTGACTGTGTTTGACTTGCGTTTGACTTACATTTGACTTATTTTGACTTGCGTTGACTTTTGTTGACTTTTGCTAAATTTATGAGTCGGTCTTGAGCAATAGGACTATACTTACCCTATGGACTGACCTAGCTTATTAGACACTTATTGACTAACATATGTTCTCTAGGTTGAGGTCTACGGTTACTTGCATTCTGATATTCGGTCACATCTCTGTGATTTATTTCTGAATTTGTCAGGTGAGTTTCATTTGCTCCCTTTTTAATTGCTTTTGCAATATATATTTTTGGGCTGAGAATACATGCGCTGCTTTTATAAATGTTTACAAAATAGACACAAGTACTTAAAAATATATTCTACGTTGAGTTGTACCACTGGCATATTTCCCTGTAGCTTGGTAATTACTATTTACATGGGTATTGTAAACGCGAATCTTGTTGATAGATCTATCGAGCCTGACAACCCCAACTGAACTGGACGACCAGTATTCAACGGTTGCACAGTACTTCATTTTGGTGACTACACTTGGTACGGTGTAGTGAGATTTCATAATAAAGGGAATATGCGACGTTGATTAAATGTTAAGTATGGTTACCAAGTGCTCAACCACTTAGAATGCTTTACATACACTTGCGAGTGTATTATGTTTATGATTATGAAATCTTGTGGTCTATTAATATATTGAAATAATTGATACGATAAACCTATGAACTCACCAACCTTTTGGTTGACACTTTTAAGCATGTTTATTCTCAGGTACGAATTAAGTCTTTCACTGTGCATTTGCTCATTTTAAGGACATTACTTGGAGTCGATCATCGCAATGGGACCAAATGTTGATGACTTCGTCCAGATGGATTAGGACGGGTCGTTTCACCATTAATACTTACAAACACCAACTTACAAGACCAAACCCTAGATTACAAAACCTTAGGGTTTCCTTACATCAATTTAACCCAAGTTCGCCCATTTAACCCTAAATGGGTCTTACAAGTCCCAAACGAACAAACCCCAGCCATAAATTAATTAAAACTCAAAACACGGAGTTAAGACTTATCAATACAATCACAACGTAGCTAGAGACGTAGGGAAATAACTTTAAACTTGGACTCGGGTGAGATTTGGTCTCCTTCTTCTCCAAGTGAGCTCTCTCTCACTAGAAACCTCAACTCTCTCTAGATTTAATTTAGGTAGATGAAGATGTGATAAATGAGGATAGGATAAGATTGAATCAGTTTTAGACTCCCCAAAACCGTCCACAAGTGAAAAGACCAATACACCCTCAAAGATGCCATTTAATTTGTGTCAAAAATGTCAAACAGCGACATCTGTCGCGTTTCGCGACAATTTGTCACGTTACGCGACACCCAAACGCGACACACACTAACCAAACGCGATAAAGTAGACAGGTCGGGGTTCCTGAAGCTGTCGCGTTCCAGCCAGCTCTGTTGCGTATCGCGACAAACCAAAACGCGATGGAACCACCCAAAACGCGACATAAGGCCTGATCGAATCATTTTCTACATTTTCAAACATTTAAACTATAAACAAATGGCCATAGATACTATATTAAATGTACACGAAGTTAAACACGCACCTTAAGTCATATATATATATAAAAAACGGGATGTTACAACTCTCCCCCACTTAAATCAGAGCGCGTCCTCGCGATCCAAGCCGCATGAAAAGCCGGAAGATACACCAATACAAATTCTTCGGGTTCCCATGTAAACTCAAAACCTTTACTACAACTCCATTGAACTTTAAAAGTTCCCACCTCTTTATTTCTCAACCTCTTTACCTTTTCATCGAGTATAGAAATCGGCTTCTCAACATACTCTAACTTGTTGTTTAGCTCAATCTCGCCCAGTGGTACCCATGAAGAATCATCCGCAAGACACTTACGGAGATGGGAAACATGAAATGTATTATGATCCCCGCAAGCTCTTCGGGTAATTCCAAATGATATGCAACTTCACCAACACGAGCTAAAATTTTAAAAGGACCGATAAACCGAGGAGCTAACTTTCCTCATTTTCGAAACCGAATAACACCCTTCCATGGCGAAACTTTAAGCATCACCATGTCGCCTTCTAGAAACTCAATCGGTCGCCTTCGTTTGTCGGCATACGACTTTTGTCTATCTTGAGCCTTTTTCAAATGAGCCCGAATCATATCGATCTTGCTATTTGTCTCTAAAACCAAATCGGTACTCCCAATTTCTCTTTGACCCACCTCACCCCAACAAATCGGGGTTCGACACCTACGCCCATAAAGCATCTCGTATGGTGGCATTCCAATACTAGCATGATAGCTATTATTGTACGAGAATTCCACCAAGGGTAAGTGCTCATCCCAACTACCACCGAAATCGATAATACACGCCCGCAACATATCCTCCAATGTTTGATTCGTACATTCGGTTTGACCGTCCGTTTGAGGATGGTACGTCGTGCTCAATTTCAATTGTGTACCCATATCTTCATGAAACTTTTCCCAAAACCGAGATGTGAAACGAGTATCTTGATCCGAAATAATAGATATAGGAACCCCATGCCTTGATATCACTTCCTTGATAAAAAACTTAGCCAAAGTCTCCGATGATATCGCTTCCCGAATGGGAAGAAATAAGGCACTCTTTGTCAACCAGTCAACTATCACCCAAATCGAATCAAATTGGGTCCTCGCCGTCTTTGGTAACTTTGTAATGAAATCCGTGGTAATGTGCTCCCATTTCCATTTCGGGATTTCTAACGGTTGCAACATACCATACAGCTTTTGGTGTTCGGCTTTAACTTGCAAACATGTGACGCATTGTTCAACATACTTAACAACATCACGTTTCATGCCCGGCCACCAATACTCCTTCCTTAAGTCAAGATACATTTTCGTCGCGCCCGGATGAATGGAATACTTTGACTTATGTGCTTCATCAAGTAGCACTCGTCAATTATCCCCTATCTTAGGCTCCCACACTCTTTCTTGAAAGGACAACAAACCATGCGGGCCTAAGGTAGTAGACTCCGTTTGCCCCACGATTCATTCCTCATGCTTGTTGTTAACAAAAGCTTTAATTTGAATCTCACCAAGCTTTACAAGAAAATCGTTAGTAATAATCATGCGTAACGATCCTACTCGTATTGCCGGATGTTGACTCTTTCGACTCAACGCATTTTCGACCACATTAGCCTTCCCTGGATGATAAAGTAGTTCACAATCATAGTCCTTTACCACATCCATCCATCTACGTTGACGATAATTCAAATCTCGTTGATCAAAAAGATGTTTCAAACTCTTATGATCCGAATAAATCGTACACTTAACACCGTACAAGTAGTGGCGCTAAATTTTCAACGCATGAACAACCGCCGCCAACTCAAGATCATGAGTCGGATATCTCATTTCGTGTTCCTTTAATTATCGAGAGGCGTAAGCGATGACTTTACCTCTTTGCATTAGAACACAACCGAGCCCATTTAACGAGGCATCACAATAAACCGTCATATCTTCCACACCTTTCGGCAACACTAACACCGGAGCTTGACACAACTTCTCTTTTAACAATTGGAAAGCGATCTCTTGCTCATTTTCCCAATTAAATCTAGCATTCTTCCTCGTCAATTTCGTTAATGGAGAAGCAATTTTAGAAAAGTCTTGGATAAACCGACGATAATAACCGGCCAATCCGAGAAAATTTCGAATTTCCGTAGGTATAGTCGGTTGTCCCCAACTCTTCACCGTCTCTATCTTCCCCGGATCTACTTGTATACCTTCCTTATTCACAATATGACCAAGGAATTGAACTTCCCTTAGCCAAAACTCACATTTGTAGAATTTTGCATACAACCTCTCCTTCCGCAACGTCTTTAACACAACCCGCAAATGATGTTCATGTTCCTTCATACTCTTCGAATAGACAAGTATGTCGTCAATGAACACTATCACCGACTTGTACCACATAGGTTGGCACACTCAGTTCATAAGATCCATGAATGCCGCCGGTGCATTCGTAAGACCAAAAGGCATAACTACAAACTCAAAATGCCCGTAACGTGTTCGGAAAGCCGTTTTCTCAATATCTTCCTCACGGACCCGCATTTGATGATAGCCGGAATGTAGGTCAATCTTAGAGAAATACGTTGCACCTTGGAGTTGATCAAACAAATCGTCAATCCGAGGCAATGGATAACGATTCTTGATCGTAACTTTGTTCAACTCCCGATAATTGATGCACATCCACATACTACCATCCTTCTTCTTCACGAATAAAATCGGAGCGCCCCATGGCGAAGCACTCGGTCGTATAAAACCCTTCTTGAGCAACTCTTGGGTTTGATTTAATAATTCTTGCATTTCGGTCAGCGCTAAACGATAAGGAGTTTTAGCAATGGGAGTAGCACCCGGAACCAACTCAATGCGAAATTCAACTTGTCTTTCCACCGGAACGCCCGGCAACTCATCCAGAAAAATGTCTTCGTACTCATTAACTACTGGAATTTCACAAATGGGTGGTGGCTCTTCACGAGTATCAACTACATGAGCAAGAAAAGCCATGCCACCACTAACAAGGAAACGACGTGCCCGTGCATAAGTGCATAGTGGCACAAATCTTCTCCGTCTCTTGCCATGAATAATTAACTCTCCCCTACTTGGGGTCTTCACACGAATAGATTTCTCATGGCATGAAATATCGGCTCTATAACGATCGAGCCAATCCATACCAACGACAATATCAAATTCACCCAAGGTCATCGGGATAAGATTAATTTTAAACGTTTCGGAGCCAAACACAATATCACAATCATTACACACATCAACCCCTAACACCGTCTTACCATCCGCTATTTCGACTTCTACCGGATGACTTAACTTAGCTAGCGGTTTATCAAGCTTAGACATAAATCTTGGAGAGACAAACGATAAATTAGCACTGCTATCAAATAAGATCCTTGCTGGATTAGAGTTAACCATGAAAGTACCTGAGACAACTTCATTTGATTGCTTGGCCTCATCATTAGTCATCAAATAATTGTGTCCCCTAGCCGTACCCGCCGCCTTTTCTAACCGTTTAACATGATCGGTGTTCAAATCGGGACACTCCGTCCTTCGATGCCCTTCTTTACCACAATTGTAACAAGTAAGTTTGCTTGACGCCTTGGTACAATCACGGGCCATGTGCCCTCTTTGATTACAATTAAAACACGTGGGTCCATAACTCAAAGAACCACCTTTCTTCACGCTATTAGCACTTTCGGAACCCTTCTTGCTCTTTTTGTTCGAAAAGTTCGAATGACTCGAACCTTCAAATTTTCTCTTAGAGAAAGAGAAATCGCTTTGCTTTGGAACTTTTGGTTCGAAACCCCGGGCTAACTCAAATAATTCCTCAAAAGACTTAGCCATTCCCCGACTAATCTTACGCTTTAACTCATCGCTTAGTGTACGATAAAAATCTAGCATCAACTTGTGATCATCGCCAACATACTCCGGGCAAAAACTAGTCTTTGCCAAAAAGGTCGACTTGAGGGTAACCAAGTCCATTGATCCTTGTCGCAAATTGTGCAACTCGTCCCGAATTTTATCAAGGTCGGAAGGAGTTCGGTATTCTTTGAAAAATTCATTTTTAAACTTTTCCCACGTCAAGCCCATGCATTGTTCTTCACCATAAAACTTAATTTTATCGTCCCACCACAACTTAGCCTCCTCACGTAACATACTAGAACCGTATCTCGTCTTCTTCTCGGGAGGACACTCCGCGGTACGGAAAGCCCCCTCGATGTTGGAGATCCAACATGTGCTTTTTAACGGATCCCTTACTCCATTAAACATAGGAGGTTGAGCATCCTTGAAATTTTTGTAATGGAAGTCTCACCTTCCATATCCACCATTACCATCACCCCCTTCGCCCCGAGGATGAATATTTCTAGCTTCTAATGCCTCTTCGATCGCGGCATTCATTCGCTCGTTTATTAACTCGGTTACTTTCCCATCAACCGATTCTTGGAAAACCCTTCGGACATCGTCAAGAAATTCTGCTATTTGCTTTTTAATGATGGCCTCAACTTTGGCCGTGAACTCGACATCTTCACTCGTACCTCCGTCATTAGTTTCGTGTCCGTTTCTCATCTTCATTCTATAAAACGGAATAGGTTAAACGACGGAACAAACGAGAATGACATGCATAAATGCCACACCGCCCCATCTTGCTTGATATTCGTCGTACGTTGCTTGTTTGACATGATTTGCACTCGTAACAATGGTAGCTAATCATTGTTACGCGAGCACATCGCATTAACTTGCTATTACAACGCCCATCTCGCTTGATGTTTGCAACACAACACAAAAACAATTAGTGCAACGTTAGTTCACATAAACCTAAGCACTAACCCATCCCAGTCCGACCCGTCTCCTACAAGTCCCGCATTAAGCGCATACATAATAAAGTCTAAGTCTAGGCACCTATCTCAAGTCGCCTAAATCCCTTAGACCATGCTCTGATACCACTTGAAACAACCCAACCCGTATTCAACCGACTAAATTTTTTTTTATAATAAACCATTCACGCGCCATTCGAATGGTCGCAAGATGTAAACCATTTCATACAACCCATTTAAACGTACAACATGTTTAAAGTTTACATCATGGGCACGAAGGCCCTTAATCAAAAGTAATACAAGTTCGACCCATAAATGATAGTTTTTAACCAAATGACACTCGAGTATGGTTTGGGGCTAAACTACCCAAAACATTGGGTAGACTTCCAAAAGCTCCAATTATCAACCAACATGGGGATTTTTAATTCCCGGCAACCCCTTTTCCTTTCTCCATATTCGTACCTAAAAATGTAAACAACGAGAGGGTAAGCAAAGCTTAGTGAGTGCAATAATTATACATACACATATATAACTCATCTATTTGCAATCGCACCCACCAAATACCTCATACGAAAAATATAACTCAAATTGCATGCCATCATACTCATAATGCTAATAACTTGTACAATATCACAACACCACATTAGCATATACTCAATACAACATATATATATATATATATATATATATATATATATATATATATATATATATATATATATATATATATATATATATATATATAGCTAAATAATATCCAACAACATGATATGGTTAACCATAACGCTATGGTGCTACCGGCTCGTGGTTCACACCATACGTATTTGAGTCTCACTCTTTTATAGTGCTACCGGCTCGTGGTTCACACTTTATTTTATAGTGCTACCGGCTCGTGGTTCACACTTTGTTTTATAGTGCTACCGGCTCGTGGTTCACACTTGATGCTACCGGCTCGTGGTTCACATCATGACACTCGTCACATACATGCTATGGTACTACCGGCTCGTGGTTCATACCATAACATTCACAAATAAATACGCCATATACATATACGCATAATTATTCCACTCACCTTATCGACTAGGCGATGGATTAACAACTCCGCAAGCTTCACGCAAAGTACCTAATACATTAAGTACTCACATCAATATACAAACTAGTGGGACTATCCACCAACACTTAACTCTTGAGCATTTAATGACTTGCTTGCATTAAATGACCCATTACACCAAGACCGCCCATTAATGGCCAAGACTCATCATAAATCATTAAAAGCTAGTGCTTAAAGTCCCACAACAAAGACTAACACCATTTATGGTATTTTCTTACCCATCTTGCCCAACTAGGTCAACCATTGCCCATTTGACCCATTTTACAACAAGATTTATATTTTGGTCAAACTCGAAACCGTTATCAACCTTTAACTAACACACAAGTATATTAGGGATTTGACAACACCATTAATACTTACAAATACCAACTTACAAGACCAAACCCTAGATTACAAAACCTTAGGGTTTCCTTACATCAATTTAACCCAAGTTCGTCCATTTAACCCCAAATGGGTCTTACAAGTCCCAAACGAACAAACCCTAGCCATAAATCAATTAAAACTCAAAACACGGAGTTAAGACTTAACAATTCAATCACAACATAGCTAGAGACGTAGGGAAATAACTTTAAAACTTGGACTCGGGTGAGATTTGGTCTCCTTCTTCTCCAAGTGAGCTCTCTCTCTCACTAAAAACCTCAACTCTCTCTCTAGATTTAATTTAGGTAGATGAAGATGTGATAAATGAGGATAGGATAAGATTGAATCAGTTTTAGACGCCCCAAAACCTTCCATAAGTGAAAAGACCAATACACCCTCAAAGATGCCATTTAATTTGGGTCAAAAATGTCAAACAGCGACATCTGTCGCGTTACGCGACACCCAAACGCGACACACACTAACCAAACGCGATAAAGTGGATAGGTCGGAGGTCCTGAAGCTGTCACGTTCCAGCCAGCTCTGTCGCGTATCGCGACAGACCAAAAAGTGATGGAATCACCCAAAACGCGACATAAGGCCTGATCGAATCATTTTCTACATTTTCAAACATTTAAAGTATAAACAAACTGCCATAGATACGATATTAAACGTACACGAAGTTAAACACGCACCTTAAGTCATATATAAAAAAATGGGATGTTACACAATGCTGTCCTCAATGAGTTAAAAAGGTGCAAGATTACAAAAGTGAATGCGGAGATCAACATGAGGTTTCTCAAAAAGCTCAATGTTGATTGTAATTCTTATGAAACAATCATTCAATCTACTAAAGAGATTGATAAGCTGAATATTCATGAGCTTGTTGGAGTACTTATGCATTATCAACCTGCGGTGTCAAAAAATAATAGCTAAAAGGAAAGAGTCTTCTCCGAGTGATCCACTTGTCCTAATTGCCAAGAAGAAAAGCAAATCATTCACCACTTCCAAAAGCTTATCCAAGAAGGTGCTTGTTGAAGAATCAACTAATTCTGAAGAGTTGAATCTTTCAGACGTTGACGATTCTCACCTTGAACTAGTCAAAATGGCAGCCATGTTTACCAAAGCCTTGAACAAACACAAGTTCAAAGGCAATTCAAGCAATCAATGCAAGAATTCATCATCTTCCTCTTACTACAAGAAACCTGATTCATCAAAATGTCAACATGCTAATGATTCCAAGAAGGATGATTCAATCTGTTACAATTGTGGCAAAGCTGGTCATTTCTCTCACGAGTGCAAGTTACCTAAGAAGAAAGATGCTGCTTACTACAAGAAGAAAATGTTGATGGCAAAGGTTATGGAAATTGGGGAAGAGCTGAAACCGGTTGATGATACTTGGTTTAACTGGACTGATGATTCAGATTCAGAGGTGGAACATGCAAATGTCTGCAAGGTGACAAAGCTCATCAAAGCAAAGGAAGCAATGGAGAATTCTGACTCAGCATCTGACGATGATGAGGTACAAACAACTAAAATTTCACCTAATTTTATCAAAATACAAAAAGACTTGATGAAGAATTTAGTCTCAATGTCAATAGAAGCCAAAGGTTTAAAATCTGAAAGCAAGGTTTTGAAAGATAAAATCAAAACTAAATCTTCATCATTCAATTCACAATTGGAAATAAATCGATTGAAAGTCCATCTCACTTCTACGGAAACTGAGTTGGAAGATCTTAAGAAGTCAATTCTTCTGATTAAGATTGAACGAACGGATTATCGTCTAAAATCTGAACGTATTGCTGAGAAAGTTCAGTTCTTGGAAAAAGATCTTTCAAATTTAAAAGAACAACATGAACCCATACTTTCCAAATTAAACAAGAAAATTGTTCAATTGGAAGAAACCTTGATTAAAAAGAAAGCTAAAATTTCACTATTCACTAAAGATTCTTTACAAATGAAAGCTCAACTTGCTCGACATGAGGAGAAACTTTATCGTCAAGAACAATCACGAGCTATCATTAGTATGGAATTGTCAAAACAAACAATCTTTATGAATAGACCAAAAACAAGTCATGGTGATAAGTGGGGGTTGGGTTTTGAAGATCCCAAGATGTTAGACGATATTTCCAAAAAGATTCCAGGATTATATCATTCTGATTACTTTCAAGCTGGTTTACCATATCACTTTGTGCATGCTTCTGATGCCAATTTTGATGATATTATTGCTAATCGCTCATCTGAAAAATATCATCAAATTAGCTTGATGTATGAGAAAATTAATGCTAAAATGGGTAAATCAAATCCTGATTTCTTAAAAGAACTTATTAAACATGAAGAGAACATGCAAAATGCTGATTATGTGCCTAAGCGTCGATTAGTTTACATTCCGACCCTCATGCTTGAGAGATATATTTTGAAGCTAGAAAAGGAAGTGTTTGGCACATCTAGTTCTAGTGTTACTATACATGAGGTGTCTGACCAACTTGCCATTGAAGCAAAACCAAATCTACCAACCTTAAATACATTTCTGTTTTCAAAAGTAAAAATCGGTGAAGATCTAGCATATGAATTAAATGACTTAATGAACAAGTTTGAAACTAAATTAGACAAGATTGAAAATAAGTTGAAACTTGCCAAGTCAAAATCTCTAGGTCAAAAGGCTTTAGACACAAAGGTAGAACCTAAGGTAGAACCAAAAGTTGAACCTAAGGTAGAATTAGATGAAACAAAGCCTGAGAACATCGATTTGACTCATCTAGTTGATAGACTTGAAAGAGAAAATGTTGATTTGCAACTTAGATGTTAGTCTTTGCAACAAATGATTAATATGTATGATAAATTGCCACCACTTCCTAGAGTAGAACCTACTTATGCTTTTAGAGATGGTGAAGTCTTAGTTTCTGTGGAAGACTTATGCTTTGAGATTAAAAGTCTAAATAGAAAATAGATATACTACGTAAGGCTAACACGCATATACATGCTTCTCCAACTGTTCTTCAAAAGGAATAGATCATAAGACTTTGAATCAATCTGTTCCTAAACATGTTTCTACAAGTATGACTGGGATTCGAAAGAAGGTTAAGGGTAACACAAATTTACATCTAAAACCCATTACTATTCTTAAGAATCCTTTAAGATCTCAAAAGAAGGAAAGCATTTCAAATGATTTGTCTTCTAAACGAGTCATTGTTCAGAAGATTCATCATCCAAGTGGTACACATTCTGTTAAAAAGATTCCCACGTCTTTATTGTCAAAACAAACATGGGAAAGTTCTTTAAAGAAACCAGTGAAGTCTTCAAAACAACACACGAGTTCAAAACCTGATTTGAGTGGGTATGATGCAAAGGAACGTAAAATCAAAATGGAAAATTTTGCAAAATCAATATATTCAAATGACAACTGAAAACTTTGGACGTCTCACTAACAAAGGTGTTTTTCGTGTCACAGGTTATAATCCAAACTTGAATTACAAGTCTGTATGGGTTCCTAAGTCAAAGACTAAGAATGTAGCAAAACCAATCAACAAACCTGCTAGTCGACCTAGGAAGTCATCACATGGTTTTCAATTCTCTTCTGTGAACACAACATCTACTTGGAATAAGTTGTGTGTAACGACTTCTGATGTTTGTGTAAACCTTGATATTGCATATGATGCTTCATGTAATATGGTTTTAGATAATGCTTTAATGTCTAAATTGCATACTGCTTTACGTGATTCATATATTTGTGATCCAAAGTTTGTTGCTGGTACTAACCGTAGAGGACCCAAGAAACTTTGGGCACCTAAACTCTAGGAAAGTTAACGTTTACAGGGTTTCGACATATGTGTTTGGTACATTAACTCCTGTTGTTCTCGGCACATGACGGACGATAAATCCTTGCTTGTCAATTACGTTGACAAATTCCTAGGAACGGTTACTTTTGGAAATGACGAGATTGCAGCGATAACGAGATATGGAGATCATGTGAAAAATGGCATAACAATCAAACGGGTCTCATATGTTGAGGGTTTGGGGTGCAGTTTGTTTAGTGTCAGCCAATTCTGCGACGAAGATCTCAAAGTTCTAGTTGAACGTCGTCAGTGCTCGGTGCAATCCACCGATGGAAATGATCTCCTTGTTGGTAAACGTTGTGCTTCACTATACACTATTGACCTCAATGATGCACCATCACACAAAACCATGTGTTTGGCCACTCGTTCCACAAAAGAACATTCGTGGTTATGGCATCACCGGATGTCACACCTGAATTACAAGGGTATTAATCGACTAGTCTCTAGAGACTTAGTTGATGGTATTCTCAGCTTTCAATATGATAAGCATCATGTATGTCCATCATGTGCAATGGGTAAGCTGAAATGGACTAATCATCTGCTTAAGCAAAACCCAATACTTCATCGTCTTTGCAATTATTGCATATGGACTTATGTGAACCCATGAGAGTTTCTAGCCTCGGTGGCGGGAAATATGTGCTTGTCATTGTAGATGACTATACACGATTTACATGGATTTTTCTTTTGAGAACCAAGTCTGAAACCCCCGCCATTATCATTGAGTTCATCAAAAAGACTCAACGCTCATTTAACAAACATGTTAAGAGCATCCGAACTGATAATGGGACAGAATTTAAGAATGACCTACTTGATAGTTATTTGAAAGACCAAGGCATTGAACATCGGTTCTCTGCTGCAAGAACCCCTCAACAGAATGGAGTAGTCGAATGACGTAATCGTACATTGTGTGAGGCAGCTCGAACGATGCTTGCCTACTCCAAACTACCTCCGAAAATGTGGGGGAGGCCATTTCAACTGCATGTTATACTCAAAATCCCTGTATCATAAACAAACGCTTTGATAAGACTCCTTATGAGTTACTATATGGTAGACGCCCGAATGTCAAATATTTTCGTGTCTTTGGTTGTATATGCTATGTGCTTAACGATTTTGATAGCCTCGAAAAATTTGATCCTCATGGCGATCAAGCCATATTTCTCGGTTACTCGTCAAACAAGGTTGCTTATCGTGTTTATTACAAAAGGACAAAGACGATCAAGGAATGAATAAATGTTAAATTTGATGAGTTATCGGGAATGGCTTTTAAACAATTCAGTTCAAAACCCGATCCTAACCTGGCAACTACTTCTTCCACGCAAAACTCAATTTTCTTGAAGAAGGGTGTTCCGACGGTTACAACAGAGGAACTGGATATCTTGTTTGATAGTCTTTATGCTCCTCAACGGACTTCAGAAGTTCATGCCGTACCGGTTACACCATCACAATCAACAACCGCGGAGACACAACCAAGTCTCTATGATGAGGATACAACACCAGCTGATTCATTTGTTGCTTCTTCATCCTCCCTCCCACCTCCTGATGATAATCTTGAACCGATTCAAGATACATCCATTGATACAATTCCAGTTGTTTCTCCAGATACTCAAACGAATCCATTAGACACTGTTACATCAGAACAAGAGGATCATGGCTCAACGTCAACACCGGTTAATGTTTTAATGGATACCACTGATGTAGGACATCTTCCACATAACAAACGATGGACTAAAAGTCATCCAATTGATCTTATCATTGGTGATGCATCTGCTCCAGTTTCAACTTGAAGGGCTACTCGGAATATGTGTTTATATAGTACCTATCTTAGTAAGATTGAATCAGCTACGGTTGCTCAAGCTTTACTAGATCCGAACTGGGTGATAGCAATGCAAGAGGAGATCAATCAATTTGAACATTTGAAAGTATCACGATTAATTCCAAGACCAACGAGTCAACATGACAATCCCGGCGATATTTATCAGACTTCCAGCAGACTGTTCCTTTGGTTCAAGAAATTGATCCATTGGTTCAAACCACTTCACTTTCGGATTCTGAATCTCAGAGTCTGGGGGATGAGTCCTTAACTGAAAGAGTTGTGCCACCTCATGGTACATTTATGACTTCAGGAGTCGGAGATATTCATATCTCTGTGAGAGCTAAAACGACGGGTAGTTCTGCTACTTTGTCAGAGTCCCATGAGACTAAAGTCATGAAGGCGGATGATTTGAAAGAATCTTCGCTGGCAACAACTTCGGTTGTTGCCCAACCTCCATCAGAAGGGGATATCACGAATCTGACTAATAGTAGTATAGACCTACATATAAGAATAATACTGCACGTATATCCTTAACTGCCCTCACGACAACTCAAATACTTTCACCGACATCACCTTCAACAGATGTTGCTGCTGCTGTTCCTATTATTATTTTTCCACCATCACCCCAACGTTCAACAAATTACTATGATGCTTTGGAGCAAGAATATTTTAGTCGTATGTTTTCTCGTATTAATCTGATGTTCTTCGACGTACTTCGCTCCAAGCAATGTTTCGTGCTAGAGTATAACATCTACTTACTTCCTGCTTTTCTCCACTAAGTCCTCACAGTGATGATGAACATGACGATTTCGATCCTCAGAATAGCCATGAGGGGGAGATAGGAGTAGATGGAGAATTTCTTACATTGGATATATCAACAAGGGGTGGTGCGAGGTCTGCTTCAACTTCACAAGCTCAACAGGTTCATACTGAATTAGAAATGGTGTATTCTCATAACGATGATATTGAAAATGTGGAACCTGAGCAAGTAATCATTCCAATTTTTCACTCAACACAAGCTGAGGTTGAAGGTGGACAAGTTGACGAGGATTTGAATTTAAGTGATTTATATCTTGAGGAGACAGATGATGATGGGTTTGATATCTTAAGTACACTATCTTCTCTATCTGTTATACCTGATGATGTAGAGATAGTTGATGAAGGGAATCCTGAACCAGAGATGCAAAGTGATGATGAAGAGGATTCTGCTCATGAAGATGGTAGTGGTCAATATGAAACTCCAAATGTGGATGAAATCTTTGATCATATTGAAGATGATAATGCTCCAACAGATGATACAACAAATCTAACAAATGCAAATGAGAGTTTAACTTCTAATACATCAACATCAAGTTCTACAGTGAATTCCTGGTTCAAGTACAATCATGGGTTATTCTTTAAGAACCGGGATCATAGATTACAATTGGGAGTTGAACATGATTTCATGACGTTAAGGAACACATTAATTGAAGAAAATGCTTATAAGATCTTTCGCATGAACGAGACGCCAAGAAGTAAAAGGTTTACCTATATCGGTTCACGATTGCTTCCAGCTAATGAAAGAAATTGGTATGAGTTTATGTGGAGGAAACACATCAATCGAAATGAAGATGATTTGTGGCTTCAGAGAAAGTATCGGTTGACAGAAGTATTGGATATTACTCGAGTAGGAGTAGAAATAAGTGTGAAGAAAGATGTCATCAGTCAATTCCATGTGATTAGAGAAGATGAGAAGGAGTACAAGTTCACGGAGGCTGATTTTCAGAATCTAGATATGCTTGACATCATTCACATCTATAACTAACTTAGTATTTTCACAATTCAGCCTTATGCTAAATCTCAAGCTTTGGAAGCCGTGAAGAGATACATGATGGAGACAATTGAACTAATGAGACGTGAGGACTTTCAAATCGGTATCAAAGCGAAAAGGAAAAAGATTCGAATCACGTGTCTGAATCAATTTACAAAGGGACTGAAGGATATGAAAATGTTTCAAATACAATTCGAACCCGAAGGTTTTGTATTTGTCAATTCACAGAAAGAAAAGGTGTTCATCCGAACAAATGATCTAAACAAATATTCAGATGGTACACTTAAGGCTGCACTGAAGTATCTCAAGTTTTATCAAAGCAAGTTTAATGATATTGACATAAAAATGGGTCTTGGAGAGTTCATTAAACACATCAGAGATCGTCTTAAACTCCGGATCTGAATTAGACAATTTGAGATTCTTCGCGGTCAAAGAAAAAGGAACATATTTCAAGGAAATGGATGAATATCCATTACATGAGGGAGATCCAAGAAAGGCATAGGGAGTCTGGAAACCTTCAAAGAAGATTTCAGATAATCAGGTTAAATTTTTTGACCCCACTGGCAAAAGATGAAAAGCTACATTTGGACCTCTCAAGATTACTCAATAGGATTACATTTTATTTTTCACATTTAACACTAAGGGGGAGATTGTTAGGACTCCGAAGAATGTATAGTGTTAATGTGAAACATGCTTATTAGAAGGTTCCTTAGAAGAGGGCTATATAAGGAACCTACGTAGTCCTAATTAGATAGCCATTGCATTGTAAACTAGTTTAAGAAGCCGTGGAACTCATTTGTACCGAATCTCTCTAATACCGAATCTGTTCTTTACATACCGAGTCTCACTTAATCTCATCACATCTTCTAATCTCACTATGATCTGACCTATCATGACCATTCTAGTATTTTGGTCTCTAATAAACTTTTATAATGGACCTATAGTGATGAGAAGTAACCAACTTATTTTGGTCACTAACTTGACTTAGTGACCAGTTTTGTATGGTTAGTGACCAAATATTCCTCGTCACTAAAGATCTTTTTTCTTGTAGTGTTACTAGTAAACTTAGTTTAATAAATATGGTTCAGCTTTTTACCTCGTAAACAATACTAGAATGTTTTGTAGATGTAGAAATGTGTTAGAAAACAGGTTGTAATTTGATAATCCCTAATTGTTTCTTAAATCGTGAAAAACTTTTCTAATTAGTATTTCGATCCTTACAAGCCTTGGATTGCACAAAATCTTAATTAGGATAAGACAAGAAATCAATCTGATTTAGGCAAGAACAAATTTAATTAGAGTATTAGTGAAAATGTGAATTTTCTGTATGTGTTGTTATAAAAGCAACATGCCAAAAATGAATTCAATATTCTGTTACAAATGATGGTTGAAAATGAAAAGGTGAAACCCTTCACTCTGGCAGGAAAATTTCGTTTACTAAATCGTTGCGATTTTTGGCGAGATAATCCATTGGGATGTGACATTTGGTAATATTGTATAGTACCCAAAACGTTTCGGCTATAGCGCTACCCTTGGACCCCGCAAGACAGCCCCCCTGGATCCTCAGTATTTTTGAGGCAGGATCTAGTAACTCTTACTAGCGTGCACATACTCTACACTCTCTAAAACTGCTTTAAGTATTACAAGAAAACTCTTGCTTTCAAGTAAATCTCAATTACCTAAAATGATTGTTATATGCTACTAAAATCATCAACAAAACCTCTTGTTTTAGTGTAATCCTTAAATTACCAATTGACTTGAACAAACAGACAAACCAATGCATAAATAAAAGTATTTTAGAAATTAATTTACAATTCAAGAATTGAGAATCGGAGTGTTCTAAGAATTGAACCATTCAATTAATATGATTACGAGAAAGTAATACACACATCAGTTTCTTACATTTTTCTAATACTAACTTGACAGTAATACGCCACATGTTTAAATCCTTCAAAGAACATACACGGAGCTAAGTCCAAAGCTTCCTAAAAGCGGTAAAACTCCATGTTCATATAGGTAGTTCTTTTCCATCTTGCACATGCATATGTAACTTTACAAAAGAACTATTAAGAAGTTAACCTTCAACTTTACTTGCACGTCTAAACACATACATCATGATCATAAATTAGATGTTTTCAATTTTCAGAAAGTAAGTTTTTCACATTTAATTCAGCTCATAGCGTTGTACTAGAATAGAATTTGGTATCTAACTTTGAAAGATCTAGGTGGTCTTCAATATCACTCCAATAGTCGACTTGTGCACTAAGTCTCGCGATAATCCTTTTGTCAAGTGATCCGCCAAATTTTGTTGTGATCTAACAAAATTTATGGATATCACTTCATTTGTGATCAGCTCGCGAATCATACCGTGTCTAACATTTTAATAGGTCTTACACTTTTTACATAATTTCTATAAATACAAATATTTTCTAAAAAAAATTCACTTTTTATAATTTTATTTAGTTATTATTTTTATTTTTATTTTGCAGACAACAACCTTAGTTTTATCATGTTTTACAATGTGATAACTGTCAATTAGAAAGTGACTGATAACTACTATATACAATCATATAATAGATGTTAACGGCAGCTTTAAGGCCTGTCGTTAGCGAAATTTCTTTTATTTTTGTACCTTTAAAGTCATTTATATCTAAAAACTTATATTAAGATCTATGTAAATTTCAAATTCAAATAATTGAAATTTTAAATAATTATTTAATCAAAGGAAGATATTGTGGAGTTGTAGGGAGAAAGTTGACGCGACAAAGTTGTGAGAAAAAGAAGCTGTTATAGAAGGAGAAAATTGCCTAAATATGTAACATAAAAATCACAATTTAATAATAATTGGAATCTAGTTTTTTTTTTTTTTTGACCATAAAGACTTTTGATTTCAATTTAGTGCTTAAAAATGTCTCTAATCTAAAAATAATTTCAATTGAGGTAAAAATCGACACGCGACATTATTAATTTTTTTGGTCAAAGATGTGTAATACCATGTCATTATTTTGTATTATTATTTAATTCCATGTCATTATTTTATATCTTTACCTTTTACTCAATAATCCTCAAAATAAAATAAAAGTGCAGATAGTGTTATATCGATGGTTTCATCTTTACATAATATCTTTATACCATCACCATCACTTATACCATACCTATCATAATATCTTTTACTAATGTGTACCACCAATGTCCCTTAAATCAATAGTTTCATCTATATATAATATCTTTTACTATTAGTAAATTTAGAATTGGTTAAATAACGAAATCAATATTAATCTGACATCTTTCTGAGATTGTTATGATGGTATAAGTGTAGATTCTGGCGAGTGGTGGTGAGGGCGGTTGGATTCTTGTGATGAACATGTTACGGGACCCTAACTACAATACTCACATACACCCTAATCGATTAATGAACCAACGAATATGAATCAATGTTCGTGGTTTAAAAATCCAAATCGATAGTGGTTCCAGCTCTTGATGGTGGTGTACAAATCTGAGTGTAACTATGAACACCATATCTTAAAGTAATTAATATCATTAAAAATTAAAAGTATGTGGTAATATTTGGATGATAGTTTGATCAAATGTTGGTCAGGGTTTGATTGTTTGTTCTTCCTTTAGATGCTAGTGATAATATTTGGATGAAAACAAATAATATATTAAATAAAAATGACATAATATAAAAATATAAAAAATGACATGAAAATACATACCAACAATAAAAAGTTAAAAAAATATGCAAGGTGTCGATTTTTACCTCAATTGCAACAATTTTCAAATTAAGAACTGTTTTAAGCACTAAATTAAATCACGGTTCTTTATGGGAAATACAAAAAATGATATTTTCTTTTTTGTGAAATTGTGATTATTCTGTTACATTTTTTTGGTAATTCGTCCTTATAAAAAAATTTGTAAACCAATGTTGTGAATGATGTGTAAAAGTAGAATTAATAGTTGGTATTTTATAAAAATCTATGGGTTAAAGCTACTAAATAGCATTATACTTTCATTTTTGTTCCAATGTAGGCTATATACCCAGAAAAATACCAGTGTATATCACATACTTTTAAAAAGTTTTCTAATGTAGGCTATTGGTGAGCGGTTACCTGGTGAATCGGTAAAACTAACTATTTGGCATTTTTTAACTAAAAAAATTACACGAATAGTCCCCGTGATTTGCTCGTTTTGCGTATGCAGTCCTTGAAGCTAACGGATGTTAAAAAGGTTTGTTAAGTCAAAACAACTTAACCTAAAAATCACATTGTTGATTCTCTTTTTGTACGACCAACGCCTATACCCGTGCTGGCGTGCTGCTATTTCATTTTAATTCGTTTATTCCTCTTCCTTCGTCGATTGGGGTTTATTCCTACAAGTTGTAAACCAAAAGCACATACAAATGAGAGATTCGAATTTAGATCTGTTCGATCCTAGAACAGCGGTTATGGACTCTAACTACTCTCTGATCGTGTTCTTCGTATTGAAATTGATAATGCTAAAAACGAACATATATTTCATAGCATTATCCCTCAAGAAAGACAAGCTTTTAGTTGCAATTTTTCTATTTACAAGTGATATTCGTTTAAATAATAAAAGGTGAAGACAAAAGACAGATTCGACGAATTGAAGACGCAAACGACCAAAAAGCTCAAAAGTGCAAAGTACAAGCAAAGAGGTTCCCATTATTGATAAGAAACGTCTCAAAATTACAAGAGTACAAGATTCAAAATGCAAAGTACAAGATATTAAATTATACGCAAGGACGTTCGAAAATCCAGAACCGGGACCAGAGTCAACTCTCAACGCTCGACGCAACGGACTAAAAATTACAAGTCAACGGAGTACAAGAATATAATATATATATATATATATATATATATATATATATATATATATATATATATATATATATATATATATATATATATATATATATATATATAATTAAATTTAATTATATATATTATATTATATAATAAATAAATAAGCAGCCCACGTTTTTGTAGACTTTTGAGCCTCCCCAGCTGGCCATGCGATCGCATGAGCCTGAAGGGCAAAGCTCATGCGATCGCATGAGCTCCTTTTCCAGCCCACATGCCTATAAAAATTCGCATTCTGGTGAACATCATATCATATATCAATCTCTCTATCATAAACGTATATATATATATATATATATATATATATATATATATATATATATATATATATATATTTTAATTTTAATTTTAATTTTAATTTTAATTTCTAATAATAAGGGTATGTTAGCGCATGTTGTAAGGGTGTAAGTCGAAATTCTGTCCGTGTAACGCTATGCTATTTTTAATCATTGTAAGTTATGTTCAACCTTTTTACATTAATGTCTCGTAGCTAAATTATTATTATGCTTATTTAATACCGAAGTAATCATGATGTTGGGCTAATTACTAAAATTGGGTAATTGGGCATTGTACCATAATTGGGGTTTGGACAAAAGAACGACACTTGTGGAAATTAGACTATGGGCTATTAATGGGCTTTATATTTGTAATGACCCGCACTTTTTCGATCGTTCTATACTTATAAGATTAATATTTACATAAATTAAACCTTACCAACATGATAAGCAATCCAAATTGTTGAGACTTATGTTTTCGAAAAGAGATTTACACAACGTTTGACCGTCTAGTTTGACCGATGATATCACGAACTATACAATATATGATAATTATACGTTTGTGTATATATATGTATATATACATATTTAACATGATCTAAGAATGTTTTAATATCTCATTTTGTATTAATAACAATAAGTTATAAGTATATTTTGAAACTACTAACTTAAGTTTTCAAAACGATAACCATACGCAACGTTATTTGACTTAAATACTTATGACCTATAATGTTTATACATATATCATATAAGTAATGAATTTAATCACTTTTAAGAACTTAAATACATAAAACCATATAAGTGTATTCACAAAAGATAGCTATATTTGAATCCTCATTCCATTTTTCACAAAATTTCTATACGTATATCTAGAGTATATGTACTCGTATCATACGCAGCTTCTAGATGTATTTACTATTGGTATATACCAATAAAAATCTGCTCCTTAGCAGCCTTAAATGATTAAGAAACATGTGGAACCAACCATTTGTCAAGTAGCATGAATTATTTAGCAAGAAAACAAAGTTAGGTATCTTTTTTTTCCTTTATAACCTAAAAACGTTTTTATGCATGCACACCATTTCTTCACCCCATTTTCTCATACTTACACTTCCATTTCTCTCTCAAAATACTCTTAACTTCATACTTGATCATCTCCAAGCATTTTCTCCATCATTTAGCTTCAAAAACAACACTTAAATCTCATAAGAAAACCTTACAAAAACACTTCAAGAAATCCTTCCAAGAACACAAACTTACTTCCAATCTTTCATCCACTTCCATCACCCTTTTGGTTCTAGGTTCTTACTCCTCTTTTACAGAAACCTTGTCCAAGGAACTTGAGGTAGTATCTATGTTCATAACCTTATTCGATTCATATATATAGCTATCATATTTTGTGGTATAAAATTTTAACAACAAGAACATAGTTTGAATGTTTTCAAACTTGTTTGCAAACTAAATAGATTCTTATAACTTAACTTTTAAAATACTTCAAGACCTGTAATATAACTTAAATATATGCTAATTTAACAAGGTATAACTTGGTTTTTCAAAGAACACCTTAAAAACTGTTTTTACGACGTCGGAGTGTAACCGGGGGCTGTTTTGGGTTGGATAATTAAAAACCATCTTAAACTTTGAATTGGAGGTTTATGTTCTGGAAAAATGATTTTTACTATGAATATGATAACACATAAAAATTTCATGATTTAATTCAAAGTATAAGTATTTTTAGAAAAATAACCATTTAAGGTTGTTTACATAAAGGAAAATGTTTAACTTCATAAGTTTCACTAAAGTTTCACCTATGCCGTGTGATTTTGAATACAAACTAAGGTATTTACAGTTCATAGTCTTAAAGAGGGACTCGATCCAAGGAGATGGCAAGTTGAATCAACGAAAACGGAGTTGTAACGAAGAAACTATGACCGAAACAAAATTGGTTATCCAAGACTAGTTTAACTTCGGGATTAATTGGGAAAAATTAAATAAAATCACATCTTTCTAAGATAACATGATATTTTATATATATGTACTTATAATTCAATTTTATATGGTTCAGGATCACCCGTAAACAACACGAGAAGATTAATCATAAGATCCCATGATTGTACGCAACACGTCATTTGACAACACCGGTACTTTATGTACGCAACACGTCATTTGACAACACCGGTACCGTGGGTCAAGATTAATCTCGACCAATACATATACGATGGGGGTTTTTATTTATTTCATTGGGGGTTTATTAAACACCTAAAAATGAACCATTAAAATTGAATTACTAACATCGGACTGCTAACTACGGACTAAGAAATTATTAAAACTATTAAAAGTATAAAAAGTATATATATGTGACGATTGTTTAAAATAGAAATATATTGATAAACTATATATGGATAGGTTCGTGATATCAACCGGAGACCAAGTCAAATTATATATATCTTCAAGACAACAGTGAGTATATAGTCCCATTTTTAAACTCTAAATATTTCGGGATGAGAATACATGTATTTTATGTTTTACGTTATGGACACAAGTAACTGAAAAATATATTCTACGTTGAGTTGTACCACTGGCATACTTCCCTGTAGCTTGGTAACTAATATTTACAGCGGTATTGTAAACGCGAATCCTGTTGATAGATCTATCGGGCTTGACAACCCCAGCCGGACTGGACGACCAGTATTCAACGGTTGCACAGTACTTCGTTTCGTGACTACACTTGGTACAGTGTAGTAAGATTTCATATATAAGGGAATATGCGACGTGATTAATTGTTAAGTATGGTTACCAAGTGCTCAACCACTTAGAATATTTTTATTAAACTGTTTATATACGAAATCTTGTGGTCTATATATATATTGCTGCCGGCACTAAACCTATATCTCACCAACTTTATGTTGACGTTTTAAACATGTTTATTCTCAGGTGATAATTAGAAGTTTCCGCTGCATTATGTTGAATTTGAGCAGGATCTTGCGTACGCATATTTGTGTCAAAAATAAGACTGCATATCCAAGAACTTGTGTTGTAAAATATGCTAGAAATCGTGTTGTTATCATCATTTGTAAAGTTTGTAAGTCGAAGATTATCGCTAAACGATAATCATCTTTATTTCGTCCAAAGCTTGTATCAAAAATAAGAATCATGGTTTGTAATGTATAATATATGAGTTTTTCTTTTAAAAATGTCGCATATAGAGGTCAATACCTCGCAATGAAATCATACGTTATCTAACACGTTCTTACGGTTAAGGACGGGTTATGACAATATTTGTTTAACTAAATAATAGTTTGTTAATTTTAATATAAAGATTTACAATTGGACGTCTCTATAAATAACCATATACACTCGATCGGACACGATGGGCGGGGTATTTATATGTACGAATAATCGTTCATTTAACCGGACACGAGAATGGATTAATAGTCTATGGACTTATTAAAACAAGGGTGAAATTATGTACAAGGACACTTGGCATAATTGATAACAAAGTATTAAAACCTTGGGTTACACGCAGTCGATAACCTGGTGTAATTATTAAACAAAGTATTAAAATTTGTTACAGTTTAAGTCCCCAATTAGTTGGACTATTTGACTTCGGGTATAAGGATAATTTGACGAGGATACTCGCACTTTATATTTATGACTGATGGACTGTTATGGACGAAAACCAGACGGACATATTGAATAATCCAGGACAAAGGACAATTAACCCATGGGCATAAAACTAAAATCAACACGTCAAATATCATGATTACGGAAGTTTAAATAAGCATAATTATTTTATTTCATATTTAATTTCTTTTATTTTTTATTTAATTGCACTTCTAATTATCGCACTTTTATTTATTGTCATTGTATTTAATTGCACTTTTAATTATCGTACTTTTTAATTATCGCAAGTTTATTTTATCACACTTTTATTTATCGCAATTTCATTATCATTATTTACTTTACGCTTTAAATTAAGTCTTTTATTTATTTAATATATTACATTATGTTTTAACTGCGACTAAAGTTTTAAAAATCGACAAACCGGTCATTAAACGGTAAAAACGCCCCTTTATAATAATAATATTACTTATATATATTTTTGTATTTTTATAAATTAAAACTAATATAGCGTTAAGCTTTGTTTAAAAGATTCCCTGTGGAACGAACCGGACTTACTAAAAACTACACTACTGTACGATTAGGTACACTGCCTATAAGTGTTGTAGCAAGGTTTAAGTATATCCATTCTATAAATAAATAAATATCTTGTGTAAAATTGTACCGTATTTAATAGTATTTCCTAGTAAAAATAAAGCTATTTCATATACGCCTAGCATAACATCAAGTATTTTTGGCGCCGCTGCCGGGGATTCAAAATCTAGCTTAAAAGCCGGAAGCGCAACGCTAAATAAAAAAAAAGATTTTTATTTTTAAGTTTACTGTTATAAAAAAATACGCTTTTGTAAAAATACGTTTTAAATATTCTAAAATATAAAAAGAAAAACAAAAATATAAATATTTTTAAGAGTTTGTTAAATATTTAAGTTCTATAAAAGTTTCTTTATCTTTATTTTATAAAAATATAAGTTTTATTTAAATTATAAAAATATATTATATATATTTATTTCAACACAACAACAAAAAAAAAAAAAAAGTACTCGGCCCGATCACTGTTGCAGCCCAGAGTCTGGCCCAATTTCGCAATCCATGCGATCGCATGGAAAATCAACTAACACCTCATGCGATCGCATGAGGTGATTTGACAGGCCTGGTAACCTCAGCCGCCTGTTTAGGGTTTTAATTAATATATAATTATTATTATTATAACCCTAATTAGGGTTTAGTTTTTAATTATTAATTTAGTTTTTATTATTAATTTGTATTTTAAAGTTTAATTAGTTTAAATAAATTATAAAATTAATAGTTTTATAAAATAAATAATATAAAAATAATATTTTTATAAAAATTGTAATTTTTACAACTTTTAGTATATTTTTATATTTTGTTCCTTTTAATTGTTTTAGCGTAATTTTTTGTATTTTTCGTTCGTATTTAGTTTTAATCCATAGTTTTTGCCATAATTATTTTTACTTCTAGATTTTTAGGCTTTGCCATAAATTCCCTTAAGTGCTTTTTCTTTAGACTAATATTTAGGTGCTTTAGAATTTTGCGACGTTTTTTTAAGTTTTAGTACCTTTTTAAGATATTGCCATTTGGGATATAGTATTTCTTTTAAGCTTTAATATTTTTAGACGCAACTTTTAATTCTTAGTTTTTAGTTCCTTTTTAAGTTTCGACGCACTACTTTCTTATTTTTATTTTTCGACGCCTTTTACCTATGTATCAATTATCACTCCAATTAGTAATCTCAATTTGCAATTTTAATTTTAAGTTAGTGATAGTAATAAGGTTGGGTTAGTCGAGTGTTTTAAAGTTTTATAAGTCACTCTTTTTCTTTCTTATTTTTCGACGCCTTTTATTTTTCAACCCTTTTCTTTTTCGACCTATTTCGACGCGCTCTTTCTTTTTCTTTCGTATTTCTCGCCATTCTAGTTTTTAGGACATAGATTTTTTTTTTTCTACTTCTTCTCTAAATTTCTTAAAATTACGAAAATTTATTTTAAGTGGTTAAATTGATAGACATCAAAATTTTCTGGTTCGTAGTAATAGTTGGATTTGTACGTGGACCGGGTTATTGGAGCCAAACAGTACTCAATTATATTGAGACCAAACGAATCCTGCCCCTCTGCTGCATCTTTTGGCTATTCGAAATGTGGGCAAAATCAGAAAAGTCTATTAATTGGATAACTTATATAATTTTTCTTTCCTTTTAAAAACTAATAGGATATTCAGTGAATGCACTGAGCAAGACGTTCACCACCTTTTGTACGTTCACCACCTGTAACGCGATCAAGACATCTAGCTAATATTACTACCGTTGATTTTTCTTTAGAATCGTCATCCAGTCGACCAAGTACTCCAATTCAAATTTCCGATAATCCATTTTTTGAACCCGACCTCACAATTGAGAATCCGGAGAATATTCAGGGACGATTCATAGATCCTGAACCATTAATTTTTCCTCCGGAACCACCAATCATTCAAACAGAGATTGTTGAGGAATGAACCATTAAATCAGAATCCTCTAGTGATTCGGATTCAACAAATTCAATCATGGAGAATCTGGAACCTTTAAGTATGGAAGACCGAATGAGAGCTAAACGCACTGGCCAAGGTCATGCAATTACTCATCCAGACATTAATGCGCCAGATTATAAAATCAAAGGACAAATTCTACACATGGTAACTAATCAATGTCAATTTAGTGGTGCGCCAAAGGAAGATCCAAATGAACATCTTCGTACCTTTAATAGGATCTGCACACTATTTAAAATAAGAGAAGTTGAAGATGAACAGATATATCTCATGTTATTTCCCTGGACTTTAAAGGGAGAAGCCAAAGATTGGTTGGAATCGTTACCAGAAGGGGCGATTGATACATGGGATGTTTTAGTTGAAAAATTTCTTAAACAATTCTTTCCGGCATCTAAAGCCGTGAGACTTCAAGGAGAAATTGTTACGTTCACACAGAAACCAAATGAAACTCTATATGAGGCGTGGACAAGATTTGCAAAGTTATTAAGAGGATGTCCGCAACATGGTTTAGACACTTGTCAAATAGTAAAAATATTCTACCAAGGATGCGACATCACTATAAGGAAAGACATCGATATAGCAGCTGGTGGTTCTATTATGAAGAAAACCGAAACTGATGCTTATAAAATTATTGATAACACTGCTTCTCACTCACATGAGTGGCACCAAGAAAAAGATATCGTTAGATCATCTAAAGCAGCTAGAGCCGATTCTAGCCATGACTTAGATTCCATTTCCGTAGATAGACGCTGTCGAGAGACGAATGGAAAAGATGACTAAGGATATTCACTCAATACGAATTAGTTGTGAGCAGTGTGGAGGACCACATTTGACAAAAGATTGTCTCAGTATTGAACTAACAATGGAACAAAGAGAGAATATTTCATATCTAAACCAAAGGCCTGGAAATAATTATCAGAATAATTATCAACCGCCAAGACCGATTTACAATCAAAACCAGAATTATAACCGAAATGTTCCATACAACAACCAACAAGGTCCAAGTAATCAACAAGTATCCAAGAATACTTACAACCAGCAAAGACCTAATTTTCAAAACAAACCACCACAAACCGATGATAAAAAGCCGAATTTAGAAGATATGATGACGAAGCTAGTTGAAACTCAAACGCAGTTTTTCACATCTCAAAAACAAACCAATGAACAAAATGCTCAAGCATTTAGAAATCACAAGCTTCTATTCAAAATTTGGAACAAGAAGTAAGTAACCTAGCAAGGTTAATAGGTGAAAGAAAACCGGGAAGTCTACCTAGTGATACAAATGCTAACCCCCAGAATGAAACAGCTAAAGCCATTACCACAAGAAGTGGTACAACACTTAAACCACCTGAAATACCTGTAATTTCTGATGAAGCTATTCCTACTCCACAAGAACCACAACCTAAACAAGATAAGGAAAAAGAACCGGTAGTTGAAAAGGTTAATGAAGATAACACAGTTAAGGCTAAACCTTATGTTAAACCATACCAACCACCACTTCTTTACCCGAGTAAAATGAAAAAAGAGAAACTTGAAGCCGAGCAATCCAAATTTTTGGATATGTTTAAACAAATAAATGTCAATCTTCCTTTCATTGATGTGATTTCAGGAATGCCTAGATATGCTAAATTTCTGAAAGATCTAATCTCGAATAGAAAGAAAATGGAAGAACTCTCGACCGTTACTATGAATGCTAATTGTTCAGCAGTGCTGTTGAATAAGATACCAGAAAAATTATCTGATCCAGGAAGTTTCACAATTCCATGTTTTCTGGGTAGTCTTAGTTCAATAGAAGCATTGGCAGACTTATGTGCTAGTATAAATTTAATGCCGTATTCACTATACGCTAAACTAGACCTTGGAGAATTGAAACCAACAAGAATAAGCATACAACTAGCCGATAGATCAATAAAATATCCTAGAGGGATAATGGAGAACATGCTAGTTAAAGTTGGTACTTTAGTATTTCCAATAGATTTTGTTATTCTGGACATGGAAGAAGATTCTCAAGTTCCTCTCATATTAGGAAGACCATTTTTAAACACGGCTAAAGCAATGATAGACGTGTTCGGTAAGAAACTGACCCTAAGTATAGAGGACGCGAGTGTTACCTTTTCAGTTGATAGAGCAATGCAACAACTGCAATCTGCAGATGATACATGTTATTATATTCAAACTATAGAATCACATGCAGAATTGTTAGAAGAATTTCCAGAATTACAAGGAACAGGAGAATGTTCTTTAGGATAAGGAACTGAACCAATTGATGAAACTGAAATGTTAGCTACACTAATAGCTAATGGATATGAACCAACAACAGAAGAAATTCAAATGCTAAAAGAGGAAGACAGATATCGATATAAATCATCGATAGAAGAACCACCGACATTAGAGTTAAAGCCACTTCCAAACCATTTGGAATACGCTTATTTACATGGTGAATCTGAATTACCTGTAATAATATCGTCTTCTCTTACTGAAAATGAAAAATCACAACTCATTTCTGTGTTGAAAGCTCATAAACCAGCTATTGCATGGAAAATTCATGATATTAAAGGAATAAGTCCTTCGTATTGCACACATAAAATCCTTATGGAAGAAGGTCATAAAACGTATGTGCAACGCCAACAAAGACTAAATCCTAATATGCAAGATGTTGTTAAAAAAGAAATTATTAAACTGTTAGATGCAGGTTTAATTTATCCAATTTCTGATAGTCCGTGGGTAAGCCCAGTTCAATGCGTGCCTAAGAAGGGTGGCATGACTGTCATTACAAATGAGAAAAATGAGGTTATTCCTACTAGGACTGTAACAGGATGGCGTGTGTGTATTGATTATAGAAAATTAAATGACACCACCAGAAAAGATCACTTTCCCTTACCTTTCATTGATCAAATGTTGGAAAGATTAGCCGGAAATAGTTACTATTGTTTTCTTGATGAATTTTCCAGATATTTTCAAATTCCAATAGCACCCGAGGACCAAGAGAAAACCACATTCACGCGCCCTTATGGTACTTTTTCTTACAAACGCATGCCATTTGGACTTTGCAACGCCCCTGCAACCTTTCAAAGGTGCATGATGGCGATTTTTCACGACATGATAGAAGAATGCATGGAAGTTTTCATGGATGACTTTTCAGTCTTCGGTGATACATTTGAATCATGTTTAGTTAATCTTGAACGAATGCTTATTAGATGCGAACAATCAAATCTAGTACTTAATTGGGAGAAATTCCATTTCATGGTTAAAGAAGGCATCGTTCTTGGACATAAAATTTCAAAGGAAGGAATTGAAGTGGATAGAGCTAAAGTAGATGTAATTGCTAAACTTCCACATCCCACCATTGTTAGAGGAGTTAGGAGTTTTCTAGGGCATGCCGGTTTTTACCGACGTTTCATAAAATATTTTTCTAAAATTGCCACTCCTATGAATAAACTCCCAGAAAAGGATGCTCCATTCATCTTTTCAGATGAATGTATCAAATCTTTTAATATTCTTACAGAAAAACTCACTAATGCACCGATCATGATAACTCCAAATTAGAATCTACCATTTGAACTCATGTGCGATGCAAGTGATTTTGCAATGGGAGCCGTTTTAGGACAAAGGATTGAAAAACGATTTCAATCTATATATTATGCTAGTAAGACGTTACAAGGAGCACAAACGAATTACACAACTACTGAAAAAGAACTCCTTGCTATTGTATTTGCTTTTGACAAATTTCGTTCATATCTCGTTCTAGCAAAAACGGTGGTCTATACCGACCATTCTGCTCTTAGATACCTATTTTCGAAACAAGATGCCAAACCACGATTAATCCGTTGGATCTTACTCTTACAAGAGTTTGATATTGAAATCCGAGATAAAAAGTGCAACGACCCGTCAAAATCGCTATTGACGCGGCACGTTAATCATTGATTCCACAGTGAGGTTTTGACCTCTATATGATACGTTTTGATAAAATATTGCATTCATTAAAATAAGTGACTTTCTAAACGTAGAAAGTTATAAACATGTGGGCGAGTACTTAGGTATAAGCAAAACCCCGAAATACATAAATCTTTAATTTACAGGTTGACATCACAGTCCAATTATTTATTACACAACGCAGTTTTATTTTGAATGCAATAAACTTTGTACAATGCATGAGAGACTCCATGCAGGCAACAAGCACATCACTGCGGAAGCATTCTAAGGACCTGAGAATAAAACATGCTAAAAATTCAACACGAATGTTGGTGAGTTATAGGTTTAATTGCTCGAGTCATAAACATATATAAAGATAGACCACAAGATTTCATCAAAAGTTTATCAATAGATTCTACGTAACAGAGCACCCTGGTAACTAAACTTAACGCTATAGTGATAATTACCCCATTCGTTTTAATACACACAAACCAACGTGTCTTAAACTCAAATAACATACGTTCGTTAAAAGGCTAGCGCTCTAGCTCAGACGGGGATGTCAAGCCCTATGGATCCATATACAATTATTCGCGCCCACCAGTCCATATCCTATGTACTGGCAGCTACTTGTTACCAAAGTTAAGGGATTTTCGGTTTAACTCAGTGTAGAATTTAGTATGTACTTGTGTCTTATCGCGTTTAAAATAAATTGCATGTATTCTCAGCCCAAAAATATTTAAAGTATTTAAAAAGGGAGACTATAAACTCACAGTTCAATATTGAGACTCAATATTGTAGGTAAATTGCGTAGACGTAATGATGGTAGACGACTGTATGGTTGGCCTTGGATTCAAGAACAATACCCCGACAGCTTTTGGTGCTCAGCTTTGACCTTTGCACACGCCAAACATTTGCTTACATAAGTAGCAATTTCTGTCTTCATATTAGGCCACCAATAAAACTTCTTGAGATCGTGGTACATTTTCCCATTTCCTGGGTGAATTGAGTACCTCGTTTTGTGTGCTTCATCCAGTACTATTTGCCTTAGATTACCATGTTTTGGTACCCATATCCTATCAGCAAAATACAGGGTTCCATCGGCTTTTACTTCAAGCTGTTTTTCTAACCCTCTGCTCATTTTGCCTTTTTCATTTTCTTCTTTTAAAGCCTCTAACTGTGCTGCTTGAATTTGCTTTGTGAGATCAGTACGAATTGTAATATTTAAAGCTCGGACCCTAAGAGGTTTTACTCTTTCTTTCCGACTTAGGGCATCAGCTACAACATTAGCCTTTCCGGGGTGGTAACGGATTTCACAATCGTAATCGTTTAACAACTCTACCCAGCGACGTTGCCTCATATTGAGTTGTTTTTGATCAAAAATATGCTGAAGACTCTTATGGTCGGTGTACACTATACACTTGGTGCCATATAGATAGTGTCTCCATATTTTGAGTGCAAACACTACTGCTCCAAGTTCCAAATCGTGCGTCGTATAGTTCTTTTCATGAATTTTTAGTTGTCGTGAGGCATATGCGATAACTTTTGTGCGTTGCATTAATACACATCCTAAACCTTGGCGCGAAGCGTCACAATAGATCACGAAATCATCATTTCCTTCTGGTAATGACAAAATGGGTGCAGACGTTAACTTCTTCTTTAATAACTGGAATAAGGATTCCTGTTCCGTGGACCAATCATACTTCTTTCCCTTTTGAGTTAATGCAGTTAAGGGTTTGGCGATTCTAGAGAAATCTTGAATGAATCTTCGGTAGTAACCAGCAAGACCTAAGAATTGGCGGATTTGTGTTGGAGTCTTCGGTGTTTCCCATTTACTAATGGCTTCGATCTTGGTAGGGTCAACTTTAATTCCATGCTTACTGACAACATGGCCCAAAAATTGTACTTCTTGTAACCAGAAATCACACTTCGAAAATTTTGCGTACAATTCTTCTTTCTTGAGTATCTCTAGTACCAGTCTTAAGTGTTGCTCATGTTCTTCCTTGTTCTTCGAGTAAATCAATATGTCGTTGATAAAAACAATGACAAATTTGTCTAAATACGGTCTACAGATGCGATTCATTAGATCCATGAATACTGCTGGAGCATTAGTTAATCTAAAAGGCATGACTAGAAACTCATAGTGACCGTAACGGGTTCTGAACGCGGTTTTAGGAACATCTTCTTCCTTCACTCTCAGCTGATGATATCCGGAGCGTAGATCAATCTTAGAATAAACACTTAATCCTTGAAATTGATCAAACAAATCATCAATCCTCGGTAATGGGTACCGATTCTTGATCGTTAATTTGTTTAATTCTCGGCAATCTATGCACATTCTCATAGATCCATCCTTCTTCTTGACGAACAGAATAGGAGCACCCCAAGGTGAAAAACTGGGACGAATAAATCCATGGTCCGATAATTCTTGCAACTGGTCTTGTAATTCTTGCATTTCTGAAGGTGCAAGTCTATATGGGGATCGGGCTACAGGTGCGGCTCCTGGTATGAGATCAATCTGAAATTCTACACATCTGTGTGGAGGTAGCCCCGGTAATTCTTCTGAAAATACTCCGGGATATTCTCTTACAACCAGCATGTCATCAATGCTTCTTTCTTCAGTATTGATCTTCTTTACGTGTGCCAGAATAGCATAACAACCTTTTCTTATAAGTTTCTGGGCCTTCATACAGCTGATAAAGTTCAGCTTTGAGTTGCTCTTCTCCCCATAAATCATTAATGACGTTTCATCCTTACGAGGGATGCGGATTGCTTTCTCAGCGCAAACAACTTCCGCTCTTGTTTTGGACATCCAGTCCATGCCAACGATTACGTCAAAACTTCCTAATTCTACGGGTATCAAATCGATTTTGAAGGTTTCACCAGCGAGATTTATTTCGCAACCATGGCAAATTTTATCGGCTTTTATCAGTTTACCATTAGCTAATTCAATAGTATA
The DNA here is from genome assembly GCF_046630445.1 of Rutidosis leptorrhynchoides. NCBI lineage: Eukaryota > Viridiplantae > Streptophyta > Magnoliopsida > Asterales > Asteraceae > Rutidosis > Rutidosis leptorrhynchoides. Next base: position 476,810,102 of record NC_092333.1, on the reverse strand, counting down.
TTTATCGTCTAGAGGCAATGATGCACATTTTAGTTTAGAACTAAAGTCTTTATACATATAACTTCTATCAGCACCCGTATCAAACATAATAGAAGCTAGTTGATTATTAACGGTAAACGTACCCATGACAAGATTAGGATCCTCACGTGCTTCACTAGTACTAACATTAAATGCCCTCCCACGTGCGGGTTCTTTGTTCTTCTCCTTATCAGGGCATTGATTTATAAAGTGACCAGACTTCCCGCATCCATAACATTTCTTGACATCGGTAGATTTTGTCTTTACTTCAGAAACGGTGGCATAACAATCTTTCGCCACATGTCCTTTCTTGTTGCACTTATCATAGACCACTTGGCAATAACCTGCATGATGTGTGTAACATCTTTTGCAGAACGGATGGGGTCCCTTATAGTTTGGACTTGCAGTTGCCCCATCTTGTTTACTTTTAAAAGTTTCTTGTTTCTTTAGGTGAATACTTTTGCCCTTATAGTCTTCCCATTTCCTTTTTCCTTCAGTTGTCTTGACTTCGGTAATTGGTGCCTTAATCGAACTCTCTGTGATCTGGTCCATGAGTTGGTGTGCCATTGTCATGGCTTCCTGCATCGTATTTGGTTTGGACGATGTAACATTTCCTTTGATATTGATCGATAAATCGTCAATATACATTTCTATCTTTCATTTCTCGTTTGGCACCAATTCGGGACACAACAAGGCTAGTTCCATGAAACGCTTTTCATAGTTATTGAGATTCGCGCCGATAACCTTCAGATTACGTAACTCAGATTCCATTTTTCTGATCTCGTTTCGAGGACAGTACTCCTCGATTAGCATCTTTTTCAGTTCTTCCTAAGAGATATCATATGCCGTATCTATTCCTTCTGCTTTAGCATAATTGTTCCACCAAGTAAGTGCACCATCTTGCAACGTGCACGAAGCATACTTTGACTTGTCTCCATTCGCACAATTACTGATTTTGAAAACGGACTCCATCTTTTCAAACCATCGGGTTAGACCGACTGGTCCCTCGGTTCCACTAAACGTCTGTGGTTTACATCCTTGAAAAGTTTTGTATAAGCATCCGTTTCGTGAGTTTGTGTTTACGGCTGCTGCTTTAGCTGCTGCTTCGGCTGTTGCTTTGGCTGCTGCTTCGGCTATTGCTTTTGCTGTCTCGGTTGCAGCAATTCTTTCATTCACACGTTTCTCGACTAGTTGCTCAAACTCAGCATCCGACATTTGAGACATGTTTCTTCAATAAACACAACAGATATAATTTAATCATATAGAATATTATAGGTAAAATGAGTTGTCAATAGTTAATCGTAACATATTAATAATATGAACCGATTATTATAAAAGCATTTTCTTTTTATTAGCATTTTATAATTATTTCTAGGGTATTACCTACCCGTTAAGTTCATACATAATAGCTAGTACAAAGAATTAACTACTAAAATCCTAATAATATTCCACTATGAAAAATTATAGCGAGTTACTACATTATTATGTAATAATAATAATAAGAAGTAGTAATAATACAAATAATCATTCCATGCATTTATTATTAATAAACCAAAATAATACAATACCATACAATACTGATATTTTACATATGCTTATTTTACATAACAAGATAGAGTAGCACACATAAGCAATAGAATAGCGCATGGAAGATTTATGGTTGCGAGGTCGTTTATTCAGAACTATCAGAAACTTCTTCCTATTTGGTTCTCTCTTCCAATTGTTTGTGTGCACATGGTCCGACAGACATTCTGGCAGTGTATTTTATTTTTGGTTGGGGTTTTGAGGTACCGTTGCCTCAGTGGGTTTAATACAATAAGGGTGGTTACGAATCGAATGGTTATGTTCCTTTTTAATAATTAAGGACTTTTTATTATTGTGGTTGTTTTTATTATTTATAGCAAGTTGGAATTTCTCCTTAGTGACCTCTTTTATTTCATTAGCGAAATCCTCCTCCTTACTGATTTCGTCTGATGACGAACTGTCTGAGTCATGTGTAGGAGAATATGATGACGAACTGCGAGAATATGTACCGGTGGTCATGAACCGAAATCTGCCAGGCGTAATCGGCACAACCCGCCCGTCGGCAGTATATCTGGACCAATGTCCATATTTGTTTAGAAATGGACGATCCTCGTTTACTCCAGGGATCATGGGTCCATACCAACAATACTGTGGCTCCGGAAAACTAAAGCTGAGTGGAGCTGGAACCTCCTCTGGGTTTACCTGGAGTTGAGATTCCCCGGCTAACACAATTTCTTCTTTAATAGGTATTGGAACGCCCTTTTCAGTTGTGTATAGAATAGATTTAGTGTCCGATTCCGAGTCGTACAAAATGATAGGATTAGAAGAAGTCATCTATCACATAATTGAAACAACAATTACATTAGCATATAAATATATTACATATAATGTTTTTTGACCAAATGATAAGCAAAAATCAGTAAAAACAGATATGGTCATAGTCCAGACTCACTAATGCATCCTAACAATTACCAGTTAAACACACTAATGTAATTTCTGGTTCCCTATGACCTCAAGCTCTGATACCAATTGTAACGACCCGTCAAAATCGCTATTGACGCGGCACGTTAATCATTGATTCCACAGTGAGGTTTTGACCTCTATATGATACGTTTTGATAAAATATTGCATTCATTAAAATAAGTGACTTTCTAAACATAGAAAGTTATAAACATGTGGGTGAGTGCTTAGGTATAAGCAAAACCCCGAAATACATAAGTCTTTAATTTACAGGTTGACATCACAGTCCAATTATTTATTACACAACGCAGTTTTATTTTGAATGCAATAAACTTTGTACAAAGCATGAGAGACTCCATGCAGGCAACAAGCACATCACAGCGGAAGCATTCTAAGGACCTGAGAATAAAACATGCTAAAAAGTCAACACGAATGTTGGTGAGTTATAGGTTTAATTGCTCGAGTCATAAACATATATAAAGATAGACCACAAGATTTCATCAAAAGTTTATCAATAGATTCTACGTAACAGAGCACCCTGGTAACTAAACTTAACGCTATAGTGATAATTACCCCATTCGTTTTAATACACACAAACCAATGTGTCTTAAACTCAAATAACATACGTCCGTTAAAAGGCTAGCGCTCTAGCTCGGACGGGGATGTCAAGCCCTATGGATCCATATACAATTATTCGCGCCCACCAGTCCATATCCTATGTACTGGCAGCTACTAGTTACCAAAGCTAAGGGATTTTCGGTTTAACTCAGTGTAGAATTTAGTATGTACTTGTGTCTTATCGCGTTTAAAATAAATTGCATGTATTCTCAGCCCAAAAATATTTAAAGTATTTAAAAAGGGAGACTATAAACTCACAGTTCAATATTGAGACTCAATATTGTAGGCAAATTGCGTAGACGTAATGATGGTAGACGACTGTATGGTTGGCCTTGGATTCAAGAACAATACCCCGAACAATACCCAATATTTCCTTAGCTTAAAGCGGTTTGAAACCCGAATTAAAACACCCTCGAATATACTTTATTATTATTAAACTTAAATTAAAATTATAATTATAATTATAAATTTAAATTTAAATTTCATATGAAAATAAAATATGAAGTATATCGTCGAACAAACTGGCCTTTTATAGTACTTTTCGATTTACTGTAGCTCATGCGATCGCATGAGTTTTCAGTGTTTTTGCCATGCGATTGCATGGCCGCCTTTTCTGTTTTTGTTTGCTTGTTCGCCGACATCAAATACTGTTTACTGTAGCAAATAGTGTTTACTGTAGCACTGTAGCAAAATACGGTTTCACTGTAGCAAATAGTGTTTTACTGTAGCAAATAGTGTTTTACTGTAGCAAAGTCGTTTTTACAGTAGCAATTAGTGTTTTACTTGTACATCTTATAATATATATATATATATATATATATATGTGTGTGTGTGTGTGTGTGTGTGTGTGTGTGTATATATTTACATAATATTAAATCATATAGAGAATTGGTTTAAATTAGTCGAAATTTTCCGGGTCATCACAAAAAGGGAGCAGAAAATCTCGCCGCTGATCATATTTCTCGTCTTAAAAATCCCGAATTAGAAGTTCTAAATGAATCGGCCATATAAGACAACTTTCCTGATGAATATCTATTGAAGATAGATTATAATGAAATTCCATGGTTTGCAGACTATGCAAACTACTTAGTATGTGGATTCCTTGAGAAAGGATTATCGTTCCAAAAACGAAAGAAATTCTTCAGTGATATAAAACACTATTTCTGGGAAGATCCACATTTGTTTAAAAGTTGTCCCGATGGAATAATACGCCGATGTGTATTCGAAGATGAAGCCAATCAAATCTTAAACCATTGTCACACAGGACCAACAGGAGGGCATTATGGGCCTCAACTAACAGCAAGAAAAATTTATGATGCTGGATTCTATTGGCCTACAATTTTCAAAGACGCACACCTTCTTTGCAAATCCTGTGATGCATGTCAAAGGGCCGGAAAAATAAGTCAACGTGATGAAATGCCACAAAATTTCATTCAAGTATGTGAAGTATTTGACATTTGGGGTATTGATTTTATGGGTCCATTTCCAAAATCTCATAATAATTTATACATTCTCGTAGCCATTGATTATGTATCTAAATGGGCGGAAGCACAAGCTCTCCCAACTAACGATGTGCGAGTTGTAGTCAACTTTTTAAAACGTATTTTTGCAAGATTTGGAACACCGAAAGCTTTAATAAGTGATCGGAGAACTCATTTTTGTAATAATCAACTTGAGAAAGTTCTTAAAAGATATGGAGTAACTCATAAAATCTCCACTGCATATCATCCACAAACAAGTGGACAAGTTGAAAATACCAACCGAGCTTTAAAACGTATTCTAGAGAAAACCGTAGGATCAAATCCGAAGGAATGGTCCATTAAATTGGAGGATGCACTCTGGGCTTTTAGAACAGCCTACAAAACTCCAATTGGAACCACACCTTTTAGACTCGTTTACGGAAAAGCATGTCATCTTCCAGTAGAAATTGAACACAAAGCATTTTGGGCTTTGAAGACATGTAATCTTGATTTACATGAAGCTGGACGTCTACGGTTAAGTCAATTAAACGAATTAGAAGAATTAAGACATGAAGCATACGAAAATTCGTTAATCTATAAGGAAAGAATGAAGAAATGGCATGATAAAAGAATCAGAAGTTCAAAAGAATTTAAAGAAGGAGACAGAGTTCTTCTTTTCAATTCACGATTCAAGCTATTTCCTGGTCAAAAGAGTTTTCCCATACGGAACAGTAGAATTAATAAATTCAAATGGGATCGAATTTAAGGTTAATGGTCACAGAGTTAAACACTACATAGATAGTCCGATGGAAGTTGACAACGAAGTTAATCACAATTTCGATACCACAGCTAACTAAGTGTGGGTAGAATCAAGTCTTTAAAGGATAATATGTATTTCTGTTAGAGTTAGATTTTCTGTTTTCGTGTAGTTCTCGAAAATGAAACCCGAATGGTCTTTCCCTAGCAGACCCTAAAGAACTAGTCTTCTTTCTGAATTTTTATTTTTTTAGGTTTTTACGAGATGAAGACTTCCTGTGAATTAAACCATGGTCTAATGCTACACGCTTTGATCACTAAACGTAATAATGACACACTTCCAAGTGAATTGGTATCATTAATAAGAGGAAAATTGGACGGAGTAAGAAAAGAATCCAGATGCGAAGATAATAAGTTACAATTTGGTAAAAGAAAATCAAAATTCGCAGCGAAAAGAAGAGCACGACACCTTGAAAAATGTCACAAATGCGGAAAATGGTCACACGAAGGTAAATGTTCAAATAATCAAACTTATTCAAACACCGAATTTGTTACTTTATGCAGAGATGGACCGTTCATATGTTTAGAAGAAAAAACATTAAATGCTCGAGGTTACGCCTATGTAGCTATGGAAAACCAATTAGTCCGACTATCTTATGAGTGGGCTAGAGCATATCACTAAGAAATATATATCACAGGTAAGTTTGTACAGTTTTCATTTTTATTTTTATTTTTATTTTTAACCTTTTGATAATAAACGCTAATTTGTTCGCTATAAAGTATTAAATTGATATTCGATAAAATTAGGTCTTGCGACCGAAATTATTGATATCATACAAAAATTTATTACATCACTGCGAAATTTAACGTTTATTCTTAAGGTATAAATATCTTTAATCAATCAACCCAAAATATTTTAAAAATTCGTCATGAGTTAAATTAGGTCATGGAACTGAAATTACTTTACCGAAAAGAGAGGCGTATATTTTTGATAATATTTGATTGATTAAAGTGGGATAAAAGCCAAAAAGATTTTTAATTTTATTTTTACCATGTTTTTAAAATTAATATATAAATCTTAAATTGATATTGTAAACTTTTTAAATCAATATATTTAAAATTATAAATATTTGAAAAATTAATATTTTTAATATAAGTTTGTATGTATAAAAACAAAAATATAATATAAGTTTGATGTAAAATTTTTTTTAATATGAATTTTTAAATTTTATGCATTTTAAATTTAATTTTGGTGTGAATTTAAAAACAAAAATTTACTTTATTTCACTAAGTTAAAAATATGATTTTTAAAATTCGTCGTGAGTTGAAGACTAGGTCTTTGAACCGAAATTGCTTTACCCGAGGGAGGGACGAGAACTTTTATTATCATTATTTTTAATCTTATTGAATTAAAGTATGCCAAAAACATTAAAAAAACCCAAAAATCTTTGCTTTTAAAACCGCGCTTTGAATTAACGAAATTTTAAAATTTTATCGAGGGACGGACTAGGACATCGATCCGAAAAGCCCTCATCCTAAAATGAAACAAATTTTTAAAATTTTATTAATTTTATGTTTTATTAAGTATAAGGTTTTATAAAAAAAAAAAAAAAAAAAAAGCCCAGAACACTGTACCCGGGACTCCATGCGATCGCATGGAGTTAGGCCTTTGAAGCCATGCGATCGCATAGACCTGTATTTCAAGCCTGATTCAAGCAGCTCAGCGGTTCTGTCTCAACACAAAACACACACACATATTCGAACCAACCCCAAAATCATCTCTAAAATTCGCAATTTTTCACCGTAATTCATCAAATTTGTTGCTCTAATCATGCCTAGATTCTCATTCTTCAGCAAAAAGGTAAAAATTACACCCCTAAACTCAGAAATTTTCTAGTTTTTGTGATAATTACCAATATTTTACCTAATGCAATTTTGTTAATTTCTAGTGTAATTAGTATTAAATTGTTAGTATTTTATGCATGTATAACCTAGATTGATGCTATTTAACATGATTTGAAGCCAAAAACTTCAAAAATTTTAGAAATCTAGGGTTTGTGTTCTTGAGCAATTTGGGGCTTTTTGATATAAACAGGTTATGGCCGATTTTTGTCATGAATTATTGCTAAATTGAGTAATGTAATATGTTTAGGTAGTTAAATGATCCAAACATTGATCCTAAACATGATTTTTAAAGATTAAAGTGGACTTTTTAGGCGAAAATTTATGAACTTGATTAATTTGATATATTTGTCATTTGAGACTTGTTTAATTATTAGTAATGACTATTTTGACATGTTATTTGAGTTAAATGCTTATGAACTTTGTATACATTTTCATATGTGCTCAATTGAAAAAGTATAGAATTGTAAAAAATGTGTAAATGTGTATAAGTTTAATTTTGATTTAACATGTTATTGTGATTGTTTTAAGTTGTTATTTTGCTAACACTAATGCATATTTAGATGCACAAATTTTGTGTTTAATGTGTTTTGCAGAAAGCCGATACTAGAGGTTCAAGAGAATCATCATCTAGACGACCTGCTCCAGCACCAGAACCAGAACCAGAAATGCAACACGAGCCAGAACCCGAACAAGAACCACAACAGGAACCACAACAACAGCCTGATCAACACGTACCTTATTATGATCCGGTACAGTTTGTTAATGAATTTTTAGTATTCCCGATGAGACCGCCAGTAGAATACCCAACGATTCCTGAGCACACTTTGCATCCTAATCTGAGATTTGATAGAAGATGGAGGGATTATGAGACATATCAAAGGAACAAATTCAGATTGGTAACTAAAAATGTAGAGGTGCCAAGGGTAATCGATTGGGATCCTTTGGAAAGAGTTCAGCTAGCTAATAGAGTCAGACTGCTACTGATTCAGAGGTACGGGAACTCTTCTTTTACAGATTGGGAACGTCTTTTCACCATTCGTAGGCCTGTATATAAGGAATGGTGTGTTGAGTTGATGAGTACTGTATCACTTGATACAAATATAGTTAGAATAGATGATAGAAGATTTCTTATGTTTATCCTTGGCGGTAGGATGTACAGAATGTCCATGCTGGACATGGCCAGGGCTTTACAGATATATACTCCTGGAGAGTTGCTACTACCCGATTGTACAAATTTGATTCATTATGGTGAAAGGGTAGATAGCAACTTTGACGCTGACGCCATTTGGAGGCGTATGTCACATTTTGATGTTTTTACACGAGCGGGAGGACACTCCTATACACATATTGACAGAGCCGAACTTCGTATCATTCATAGATTTTTGGCTAACTCGATTACATAGAGAGGTCACAATAAGGAAAAAATGACCTTACATGATTTATTCTACCTAAAGTGTATTCGGGATCCTAGAAGCTTTGTCAATATCCCTTACTGTGTTGGTTTTTATTTATCTAAAATGGTAGAAGGAATGCAGGATGAGAGTATAATAGGAGGAGGTATTTTTGTTACTCTCATTGGAGAGTATTTAGGTGTTGATAGGAACCAAGGGGGTCCATTACAGGTTTGTAGAGAACAGGTTGAGCCTTTAGGATTGAAAGTTTATGTGGGTGCTAAGGTATTGAAAAGTAGACGCAACCAGGCAGTACCCTATGAAGGTAATCATCCTCAGGTAGAGAGAGGCTCAGACGAGGAAATGGAGGAAGCGGAAGACATTAGGGATGTCTTTCGAGATGCTATTCTTGACGTCCACCTTCGTATAGATGAGGAAGCAATGACGAGCGCGGCCAGACATAGTATGTACGAGCAGTGGAACTCCGAGCGAGTATACGAGGATTATAGGCGACGCCAACACGATAGCTGGTTAGTTCATCAGCACCAAATCATGAGCCAGCTATCATATCAGGTACCAAATAATTACGTGCCTACTCGACCTGCTCATTTTCTGCCACACAGCCCCGACATCTGACCACCCTTTAACCGGTATGACTATAACCAAGCCTATCAGGACACCTATAACCAACAATGGAACCCACCTGACGAGATGAACTGGAACCCCTATCCAGACTGATTTAGTTCCATTTGGTTATTTTTATGATTTTTATATTTTTATCTTTTTAATTATTCATGTTTAAACTTATGTTATTGGATATATTTATGTAATTTTTATCATTTTTATTATTATTGTGTACTAATATTTTACCTTTAGGATTTGAAAGTGGGATATTAAGTCCCATTTCAAATTGCCATGCATGTTTATATTTGTATGTATGTATATTGTCGATTGTACAAAACAGGATAAAACAGCGCATTTTCAAAGACTGGCATTAAGTTCAGCAAAAGCTACTAATTTTGACTACAAGATGAAAAATAAATGTGATGTAACAACAAGACGGAATGAACAAATGATGTGCACCATTTATCATTCAGCAAACACACGCCAATATGTTTGGAAACTTTGGTAAAATTTAATCATTTTTCTACGCTAATCACCCTCAATAATTTAAATTATTACTGATTTCTTGCAAATGAGGGCATTGCAAGATCTTAAGTGTGGGAAGGGGTTAAATTCTTTCGTATTTTTAAAATTTTTAACTTATACACTTAGTTACCATTAAAAATACTAGTAAAGCAGTAGTTGTATTAAAATCTAGTGCTCTCTGATAATAAAGAACAGCCCTAGTCTTATATACTGACTACCCAATTCTAGTAAAATTTTTCAAAATTTTTAATTAAATGAACTCAAAATCATGTTTATACATATTTATGAACGATAAAACTAGGTGTTAACACCGAAATTATTGTTACCTTGGAAAGGACATAAATTGAGAAACAAACCAAAATGTTAGAATTCATTTAAAATGGAATAGAGGACAATAAAAAGGAAAATAAAAGCCAAGTGTGGGAAAATTACCAAGTTATTTTAAACATATGTCACATATTTCTGTAATAAATAATTAAAGATACTTTTGCTTTGGACTAAACTAAACAGTTTTACCCGATTTACTGTAAGAAAGATGGATCAACACGATGAATCAATTCCATCATTAAAAGGAAGTAAAGTCTTCCGAAAAAGAAACGCGCTTCTTGATTTAGGTCAAGAAATTGTCGTCCAGACCAGCTGTAGGTTGACGAAAAATCTAGAAAAGTCATCTCTAAAATCAGCAGGAAATCCACGGACCTCAGCATAAAACAGGGTGGCCAAAGTGGTCAGAATTATCCTAACCATGAGAGGATCTGTCTCGTACAATGGGGGGGCACCGTGCAAATTAGCTTGATAAGACTAATGAATCAGATCCCCAGAAAGGATAATCTCCTTAAAGATCAAAAATCAGCTTTTAAGACTGATGGTTGTTATAAAAGCAACATGCCAAAAATGAATTCAATATTCAGTTACAACTGATGGTCGAAAATGAAAGGGTGAAACCCTTCACTCTGGCAGGAAAATTTCGTTTACTAAATCGTTGCGATTTTTGGCGAGATAATCCATTGGGATGTGACATTTGGTAATATTGTATAGTACCCAAAACTTTTCGGCTATAGCGTTGCCCTTGGACCCCGCAAGACAGCCCCCCTGGATCCCCAGTATTTTTGAGGCAGTATCTAGTAACTCTTACTAGCGTGCACATACTCTACACTCTCTAAAACTGCTTTAAGTATTACAAGAAAACTCTTGCTTTCAAGTAAATCTCAATTACCTAAAATGATTGTTATATGCTACTAAAATCATCAACAAAACCTCTTGTTTTAGTGTAATCCTTAAATTACCAATTGACTTGAACAAACAGACAAACCAATGCATAAATAAAAGTATTTTAGAAATTAATTTACAATTCAAGAATTGAGAATCGGAGTGTTCTAAGAATTGAACCATTCAATTAATATGATTACGAGAAAGTAATACACACATCAGTTTCTTACATTTTTCTAATACTAACTTGACAGTAATACGCCACATGTTTAAATCATTCAAAGAACATACACGGAGCTAAGTCCAAAGCTTCCTAAAAGCGGTAAAACTTCATGTTCATATAGGTAGTTCTTTTCCATCTTGCACATGCATATGTAACTTTACAAAAGAACTATTAAGAAGTTAACCTTCAACTTTACTTGCACGTCTAAACACATACATCATGATCATAAATTAGATGTTTTCAATTTTAGAAAGTAAGTTTTTCACATTTAATTCAGCTCATAGCGTTGTACTAGAACAGAATTTGGTATCTAACTTTGAAAGATCTAGGTGGTCTTCAATCTCACTCCAATAGTCGACTTGTGCACTAAGTCTCACGATAATCCTTTTGTCAAGTGATCCGCCAAATTTTGTTGTGATCTAACAAAATTTATGGATATCACTTCATTTGTGATCAGCTCGTGAATCATACCGTGTCTAACATTGTAATAGGTCTTACACTTTTTACATAATTTCTATAAATACAAATATTTTCTAAAAAAAATTTCACTTTTTATAATTTTATTTAGTTATTATTTTTATTTTTATTTTGCAGACAACAACCTTAGTTTTATCATGTTTTACAATGTGATAACTGTCAATTAGAAAGTGACTGATAACTACTATATACAATCATATAATAGATGTTAACGGCAGCTTTAAGGCATGTCGTTAGCGAAATTTCTTTTATTTTTGTACCTTTAAAGTCATTTATATCTAAAAACTTAAATTAAGATCTATGTAAATTTCAAATTCAAATAATTGAAATTTTAAATAATTATTTAATCAAAGGAAGATATTGTGGAGTTGTAGGGAGAAAGTTGACGCGACAAAGTTGTGAGAAAAAGAAGCTGTTATAGAAGGAGCAAATTGCCTAAATATGTAACATAAAAATCATTATTTAATAATAATTGGAATCTAGTTTTTTTTTTTTTTTGTTTGACCATATAGACTTTTGATTTCAATTTAGTGCTTAAAAATGTCTCTAATCTAAAAATAATTTCAATTGAGGTAAAAATCGACACGCGACATTATTAATTTTTTTGGTGAAAGATGTGTAATACCATGTCATTATTTTGTATTATTATTTAATTCCATGTCATTATTTTATATCTTTACCTTTTACTCAATAATCCTCAAAATAAAATAAAAGTGCAGATAGTGTTATATCGATGGTTTCATCTTTACATAATATCTTTATACCATCACCATCACTTATACCATACCTATCATAATATCTTTTACTAATGTGTACCACCAATGTCCCTTAAATCGATAGTTTCATCTATATATAATATCTTTTACTATTAGTAAATTTAGAATTGGTTAAATAACGAAATCAATATTAATCTGACATCTTTCTGAGATTGTTATGATGGTATAAGTGTAGATTCTGGCGAGTGGTGGTGAGGGCGGTTGGATTCTTGTGATGAACATGTTACGGGACCCTAACTACAATACTCACATACACCCTAATCGATTAATGAACCAACGAATATGAATCAATGGTCGTGGTTTAAAAATCCAAATCGATAGTGGTTCCAGCTCTTGATGGTGGTGTACAAATCTGAGTGTAACTATGAACACCATATCTTAAAGTAATTAATATCATTAAAAATTAAAAGTATGTGGTAATATTTGGATGATAGTTTGATCAAATGTTGGTTAGGGTTTGATTGTTTGTTCTTCCTTTAGATGCTAGTGATAATATTTGGATGAAAACAAATAATATATTAAATAAAAATGACATAATATAAAAATATAAAAAATGACATGAAAATACATACCAACAATAAAAAGTTAAAAAAATATGCAAGGTGTCGATTTTTACCTCAATTGCAACAATTTTCAAATTAAGAACTGTTTTAAGCATTAAATTAAATCACGGTTCTTTATGGGAAATGCAAAAAATGATATTTTCTTTTTTGTGAAATTGTGATTATTCTGTTACATTTTTTTGGTAATTCGTCCTTATAAAAAAATTTGTAAACCAATGTTGTGAATGATGTGTAAAAGTAGAATTAATAGTTGGTATTTTATAAAAATCTATGGGTTAAAGCTACTAAATAGCATTATACTTTCATTTTTGTTCCAATGTAGGCTATATACCCAGAAAAATACCAGTGTATGTCACATACTTTTAAAAAGTTTTCTAATGTAGGCTATTGGTGAGCGGTTACCTGCTGAATCGGTAAAACTAACTATTTGGCATTTTTTAACCAAAAAAATTACACGAATAGTCCCCATGATTTGCTCGTTTTGCGTATGCAGTCCTTGAAGCTAACGGACGTTAAAAAGGTTTGTTAAGTCAAAACAACTTAACCTAAAAATCACCTTGTTGATTCTCTTTTTGTACGACCAAGGACTATACCCGTGCTGGCGTGCTGCTATTTCATTTTATTTCGTTTATTCCTCTTCCTTTGTCGATTGAGGTTTATTCCTACAAGTTGTAAACCAAAAGCACATACAAATGAGAGATTCGAATTTAGATCTGTTCGATCCTAGAACAGCGGTTATGGACTCTAACTACTCTCTGATCGTGTTCTTCGTATTGAAATTGATAATGCTAAAAACGAACATATATTTCATAGCATTATCCCTCAAGAAAGACAAGCTTTTAGTTGCAATTGTTCTATTTACAAGTGATATTCCTTTAAATAATAAAAGGTGAAGACAAAAGACAGATTCGACGAATTGAAGACGCAAATGACCAAAAAGCTCAAAAGTGCAAAGTACAAGCAAAGAGGTTCCAATTATTGATAAGAAACGTCTCAAAATTACAAGAGTACTGTAGTGACCCGAACTTTTCCATGTTTATATATATTAATTGAGATTGATATTTACATGATTAAATGTTTCCAACATGTTAAGCAATCAAACTTGTTAAGACTTGATTAATTGAAATATGTTTCATATAGACAATTGACCACCCAAGTTGACCGGTGATTCACGAACGTTAAAACTTGTAAAAACTATACGATGACATATATATGGTTATATATATAGTTAACATGTTTTTATTATAATTATGTATCTCATTAGGTATTTTAACAATGAGTTATATACATAAAAGTGAGACAATTAATTTAAGAAACTCGAAAACGATATATATAATGATTATCGTTATAACAACGTCTTACTAGGTACATATGAATCATATTAAGATATTTATACACTTGGTTAATTATGTTAAATGATAAGTAAATATATTATTAAGTGTATTAACAATGAAATACATATGTAAAAATAAGACTACTAACTTAATGATTTCGAAACGAGACATATATGTAACGATTATCGTTGTAACGACATTTAACTGTATATACATCATACTAAGATATATTATATATCATAATATCATGATAATATAACAATTTAACATCTCATTTGTTATAATAAACAATGGGTTAACAACATTCAACAAGATCGTTAACCTAAAGGTTTCAAAACAACATTTACATGTAACGACTAACGATGACTTAACGACTCAGTTAAAATGTATATACATGTAGTGTTTTAATATGTATTCATACACTTTTGAAAGACTTCAAGACACTTATCAAACTACTTCTACTTAACAAAAATGCTTACAATTACATCCTCGTTCAGTTTCATCAACAATTCTACTCGTATGCACCCGTATTCGTACTCGTACAATACACAGCTTTTAGATGTATGTACTATTGGTATATACACTTCAATGATCAGCTCTTAGCAGCCTATTTGAGTCACCTAACACATGTGGGAACCATCATTTGGCAACTAGCATGAAATATCTCATAAAATTACAAAAACATGAGTAATCATTCATGACTTATTTACATGAAAACAAAATTACATATCCTTTATATCTAATCCATACACCAACGACCAAAAACACCTACAAACACTTTCATTCTTCAATTTTCTTCATCTAATTGATCTCTCTCAAGTTCTATCTTCAAGTTCTAAGTGTTCTTCATATATTCTACAAGTTCTAGTTACATAAAAGCAAGAATACTTTCAAGTTTGCTAGCTCACTTCCAATCTTGTAAGGTGATCATCCAACCTCAAGAAATCTTTGTTTATTACAGTAGGTTATCATTCTAATACAAGGTAATAATCATATTCAAACTTTGTTTCAATTTCTATAACTATAACAATCTTATTTCAAGTGATGATCTTACTTGAACTTGTTTTCGTGTCATGATTCTGCTTCAAGAACTTCGAGCCATCCAAGGATCCGTTGAAGCTAGATCCATTTTTCTCTTTTCCAGTAGGTTTATCCAAGGAAATTAAGGTAGTAATGATGTTCATAACATCATTCGATTCATACATATAAAGCTATCTTATTCGAAGTTTTAAACTTGTAATCACTAGAACATAGTTTAGTTAATTCTAAACTTGTTCGCAAACAAAAGTTAATCCTTCTAACTTGACTTTTAAAATCAAATAAACACATGTTCTATATCTATATGATATGCTAACTTAATGATTTAAAACCTGGAAACACGAAAAACACCGTAAAATCGGATTTACGCCGTCGTAGTAACACCTTGGGCTGTTTTGGGTTAGTTAATTAAAAACTATGATAAACTTTGATTTAAAAGTTGTTATTTTGAGAAAATGATTTTTATTATGAACATGAAACTATATCCAAAAATTATGGTTAAACTCAAAGTGGAAGTATGTTTTCTAAAATGGTCATCTAGACGTCGTTCTTTCGACTGAAATGACTACCTTTACAAAAACGACTTGTAACTTATTTTTCCGACTATAAAAATATACTTTTTCTGTTTATATTCATAAAATATAGTTCAATATGAAATCATAGCAATTTGATTCACTCAAAACGGATTTAAAATGAAGAAGTTATGGGTAAAACAAGATTGGATAATTTTTCTCATTTTAGCTACGTGAAAATTGGTAACAAATCTATTCCAACCATAACTTAATCAACTTGTATTGTATATTATGTAATCTTGAGATACCATAGACATGTATACAATGTTTCGACCTATCATGTCGACACATCTATATATATTTCGGAACAACCATAGACACTCTATATGTGAATGTTGGAGTTAGCTATTCAGGGTTGAGGTTGATTCCAAAATATATATAGTTTGAGTTGTGATCAATACTGAGATACATATACACTGGGTCGTGGATTGATTCAAGATAATATTTATCGATTTATTTCTGTACATCTAACTGTGGACAACTAGTTGTAGGTTACTAACGAGGACAGCTGACTTAATAAACTTAAAACATCAAAATATATTAAAAGTGTTGTAAATATATTTTGAACATACTTTGATATATATGTATATATTGTTATAGGTTCGTGAATAAACCAGTGGCCAAGTCTTACTTCCCGACGAAGTAAAAATCTGTGAAAGTGAGTTATAGTCCCACTTTTAAAATCTAATATTTTTGGGATGAGAATACATGCAGGTTTTATAAATGATTTACAAAATAGACACAAGTACGTGAAACTACATTCTATGGTTGAATTATCGAAATCGAATATGCCCCTTTTTATTAAGTCTGGTAATCTAAGAATTAGGGAACAGACACCCTAATTGACGCGAATCCTAAAGATAGATCTATTGGGCCTAACAAACCCCATCCAAAGTACCGGATGCTTTAGTACTTCGAAATTTATATCATATCCGAAGGGTGTCCCGGAATGATGGGGATATTCTTATATATGCATCTTGTTAATGTCGGTTACCAGGTGTTCACCATATGAATGATTTTTATCTCTATGTATGGGATGTATATTGAAATATGAAATCTTGTGGTCTATTATTATGATTTGATATATATAGGTTAAACCTATAACTCACCAACATTTTTGTTGACGTTTTAAGCATGTTTATTCTCAGGTGATTATTAAGAGCTTCCGCTGTCGCATACTTAAATAAGGACGAGATTTGGAGTCCATGCTTGTATGATATTGTGTAAAAACTGCATTCAAGAAACTTATTTTGTTGTAACATATTTGTATTGTAAACCATTATGTAATGGCCGTGTGTAAACAGGATATTTTAGATTATCATTATTTGATAATCTACGTAAAGCTTTTTAAACCTTTATTGATGAAATAAAGGTTATGGTTTGTTTTAAAATGAATGCAGTCTTTGAAAAACGTCTCATATAGAGGTCAAAACCTCGCAACGAAATCAATTAATATGGATCGTTTTTAATCAATAAGAACGGGACATTTCAGTTGGTATCAGAGCGTTGGTCTTAGAGAACCAGAATTTTGCATTAGTGTGTCTTATCGAGTTTGTTAGGATGCATTAGTGACTCTGGACTTCGACCGTGTTTACTTGAAAAATGATTGCTTAACAAATTTTGTTGGAAACTATATATTTTTAACATGTGAATATTATGTGATATATTAATCTCTTAACGTGTTTAATATTATGTGATAGATGTCTACCTCTAGAACAAGTCCCATTGACTCACCTAATAATAATGAAGAGTCAAATGTAAATTGGAACGATTCGTGGACTGATTCACAAGTTCCCGAAGAGGAACCGGAAGAAGAGTCGGAACCGGAAGAAGAATCGAAACCGGAAGAAGAATCGGAACCGGATGAAGAAATAGAACCGGTGGGGGAAATAATAAAATGGTTAAGTAAAAGAAAATCCTCAACCAACCGACCAAGGTTAATTATGGTCAATGGTGTTTTCGCCAAGGAAGCAAAATATTGGGAGGATTACCAATTCTCCGATGAATCGGATTCCGACGAGAATTCCGATGATGTTATAGAAATTTCCCCAACTGAATTTAAAAAGGCAAAAGAAAATAATAAGGGAAAGGGCATAAAAATAGAGAAATCTAATTCCAACCCCGATGAACTTTATATGTATCGTCAATTCCCGAAGTCCTTAAGTTGTAATAATGACCCGGGAACCTCTAAACCACCAGGTTTTTCTAAACCAATGTGGATAACGACGGCTCGTATTAGGGGAACATCATATATCCCTAGAAACTTGGCAAAACGAACCAAAACCGAAGAAGCAGAAACAAGCGAGTCGGAATAAGATAGTTGTATTCGTGTGGTGTAATATATGTAATATAGTGTGCTTATGCTTTATGATATATGTAAAAATTGCTTGTATTAATAAGTATTTTTTTTATGAATCTAACTCTTGTCTATTTACAGTATAAAAACACAAAATGGATAGACAACTAAATATTTTAAGAGACCTACCCGGAGACATGATTGATGAAATCTTGTCTAGAGTCGGTCAGAATTCTTCGCCACAACTATTTAAGGCGAGATCAGTTTGTAAGACATTCGAAGAACGTTCCAAGAATGCCTTGGTTTATAAAAGGCTTTCGTTCGAAAGATGGGGGATATCACATTGGGAAATCCATAAGTTACAATGTGTTTACTTTGATGCATATATTGCGGGGAACCCAAATGCTATTTTACGCAATGGGTTAAGAAATTATTTTGACTCAATATATCCGAATATTGGACTTCGTGATTTAGAAAAAGCGGCTAACATGCAACATAAAGAAGCATGTTATGCTTACGGATTAGTAATGTTCGCTTCTCACCAAAGTGAGAACAAGAACATCGGGCTACAACTATAAAACAAAACGTTCCCACAAGTGACGGAGTCGGTAATTGGGGTAAGAAATGAGGTTTTTAGATTGTTATGGGACTGTTGGACATTACGTAACCCTCGTCCCTTTGACGACGTTATAACACGCTGTCTTATCAACGGCCATAACGGTTATGTTCCACAAGACCAAGGATGGGAAGTAATCCTAGTAAAACCAGAATGCGTGACTTGTTTCTGGACGTATGAATTACGTGTCTTTATTGCCTTTGCTGAACGACTTGTGTACTAGCTAGAATTATCTTCACAACCATCTTGTATCAAATTTATTGTGTGCTATATTTCATGCTATATGTAAAATAAGCGGTATTGTAAGTTTGTAAAATATTGTGTAAAAGTTTGAACGCGAAATATTATTATAATCAGTTTTTCATATAGAATTGTAGTAGTTGAATTGTATATTAGCTACTAAGTATGAACTTAACGGGTAGGTACTACCCGAATTTAAACTTATAAAACGCTAATATGAAGAAAAAGCTTTTATAAATGAGTTCATATTATGCTACGAAATACTATTAACTACTCTTAATATTCTGTATGATTAACTTGTTCCATTTGACTATTTTGAAGGAAATGGCACCGACTACTCGACACACCGTGAATATGAATGAAGAGGAATTCCGTACTTTTCTAGCTTCAAACATAGCCACAGTACAGGCTGCGCTACATACCAACAATAACCTTGGATCTAGCAGTACAGGAAATCGTGTAGGATGCACCTACAAAGAATTCACTGCCTGCAAACCTTTGGAATTTGATGGAACTGAAGGACCAATCGGATTGAAACGGTGGACCGAGAAGGTCGAATCGGTGTTTGCCATAAGTAAGTGTACTGAAGAGGACAAAGTGAAGTGCGCTACGCATACCTTCACAGGTTCTGCGTTAACATGGTGGAATACCTATCTAGAGCAAGTGGGACAAGACGATGCGTACGCACTACCGTGGTCAGCATTCAAGCACTTGATGAACGAAAAATACCGTCCCAGAACCGAGGTCAATAAGCTCAAGATAGAACTTAGAGGGTTACGAACCCAAGGATTTGATATTACCACGTACGAAAGACGATTCACAGAATTGTGCCTATTGTGTCCGGGAGCGTTCGAAGATGAGGAAGAGAAGATCGACGCGTTTGTGAAAGGATTACCGGAAAGAATCCAAGAAGATATAAGTTCACACGAGCCCGCCTCCATACAACAGGCATGTAGAATGGCTCACAAACTAGTGAACCAGATTGAAGAAAGAATTAAAGAACAGACTGCTGAAGAGACCAATGTGAAGCAAGTCAAAAGAAAGTGGGAGGAAAACGGTGATAAGAATCACCAATACAACAACAACAGCAATTACAACAATAATCGCAACAATTATCCCAGCAATCGCAACATCAATCGCAACTACAACAAACGGCCCAACAACAACAACAACAACAACAACAGCAGCAACTACAACAATCATCCCAACAACAATAATAACCGCAACAACAACAACAACAACAATCAGAAGCAGCTATGCCAAAGGTGTGAAAAGTATCACTCGGGGTTCTGCACCAAATTTTGCAACAAGTGTAAAAGAAATGGTCATAGCGCAGTGAAGTGTGAGGTCTACGGACCAGGGGTTAATAGAACGAAAGGAACAAATGGTGTCGGAACGAGTAATGGCGGAGCAAGTAGTGTCGGAGCAAGTTATGCCAATGTAGTTTGTTATAAATGTGGAAAACCGGGCCACATCATTAGAAATTGCCCGAACCAGGAGAACACGAATGGACAAGGCCGCGGAAGAGTTTTCAATATTAATGCGGCAGAGGCACAGGAAGACCCGGAGCTTGTTACGGGTACGTTTCTTATTGACAATAAATCTGCTTACGTTTTATTTGATTCGGGTGCGGATAGAAGCTATATGAGTAGAGATTTTTGTGCTAAATTAAGTTGTCCATTGACGCCTTTGGATAGTAAATTTTTACTCGAATTAGCAAATGGTAAATTAATTTCAGCAGATAATATATGTCGGAATCGAGAAATTAAACTGGTTAGCGAAACATTTAAGATTGATTTGATACCAGTAGAGTTAGGGAGTTTTGATGTGATAATCGGTATGGACTGGTTGAAAGAAGTGAAAGCAGAGATCGTTTGTTACAAAAATGCAATTCGCATTATACGAGAAAAAGGAAAACCCTTAATGGTGTACGGAGAAAAGGGCAACACGAAGCTACATCTTATTAGTAATTTGAAGGCACAAAAACTAATAAGAAAAGGTTGCTATGCTGTTCTAGCACACGTCGAGAAAGTACAAACTGAAGAAAAGAGCATCAATGATGTTCCCATTGCAAAAGAATTTCCCGATGTATTTCCGAAAGAATTACCGGGATTACCCCCACATCGATCCGTTGAATTTCAAATAGATCTTGTACCAGGAGCTGCACCAATAGCTCGTGCTCCTTACAGACTCGCACCCAACGAGATGAAAGAACTGCAAAGCCAATTACAAGAACTTTTAGAGCGTGGTTTCATTCGACCAAGCACATCACCGTGGGGAGCTCCTGTTTTGTTTGTCAAGAAGAAAGATGGTACATTCAGGTTGTGTATCGACTACCGAGAGTTGAACAAACTTACCATCAAGAACCGCTACCCACTACCGAGAATCGATGACTTATTTGATCAACTACAAGGCTCGTCTGTTTATTCAAAGATTGACTTACGTTCCGGGTATCATCAAATGCGGGTGAAAGAAGATGATATTCCAAAGACTGCTTTCAGAACACGTTACGGTCATTATGAGTTTATGGTCATGCCGTTTGGTTTAACTAATGCACCAGCTGTGTTCATGGACCTTATGAACCGAGTGTGTGGACCATACCTTGACAAGTTTGTCGTTGATGACATACTTATTTACTCAAAGAATGACCAAGAACACGGTGAACATTTGAGAAAGGTGTTAGAAGTATTGAGGAAGGAAGAATTGTACGCTAAGTTTTCAAAGTGTGCATTTTGGTTGGAAGAAGTTCAATTCCTCGGTCACATAGTGAACAAAGAAGGTATTAAGGTGGATCCGGCAAAGATAGAAACTGTTGAAAAGTGGGAAACCCCGAAAACTCCGAAACACATACGCCAGTTTTTAGGACTAGCTGGTTACTACAGAAGGTTCATCCAAGACTTTTCCAGAATAGCAAAACCCTTGACTGCATTAACGCATAAAGGGAAGAAATTTGAATGGAATGATGAACAAGAGAAAGCGTTTCAGTTATTGAAGAAAAATCTAACTACGGCACCTATATTGTCATTACCTGAAGGGAATGATGATTTTGTGATTTATTGTGATGCATCAAAGCAAGGTCTCGGTTGTGTATTAATGCAACGAACGAAGGTGATTGCTTATGCGTCTAGACAATTGAAGATTCACGAACAAAATTATACGACGCATGATTTAGAATTAGGCGCGGTTGTTTTTGCATTAAAGACTTGGAGGCACTACTTATATGGGGTCAAAAGTATTATATATACCGACCACAAAAGTCTTCAACACATATTTAATCAGAAACAACTGAATATGAGGCAGCGTAGGTGGATTGAATTATTGAATGATTACGACTTTGAGATTCGTTACCACCCGGGGAAGGCAAATGTGGTAGCCGATGCCTTGAGCAGGAAGGACAGAGAACCCATTCGAGTAAAATCTATGAATATAATGATTCATAATAACCTTACTACTCAAATAAAGGAGGCGCAATAAGGAGTTTTAAAAGAGGGAAATTTAAAGGATGAAATACCCAAAGGATCGGAGAAGCATCTTAATATTCGGGAAGACGGAACCCGGTATAGGGCTGAAAGGATTTGGGTACCAAAATTTAGAGATATGAGAGAAATGGTACTTAGAGAAGCTCATAAAACCAGATACTCAATACATCCTGGAACGGGGAAGATGTACAAGGATCTCAAGAAATATTTTTGGTGGCCGGGTATGAAAGCCGATGTTGCTAAATACGTAGGAGAATGTTTGACGTGTTCTAAGGTCAAAGCTGAGCATCAGAAACCATCAGGTCTACTTCAACAACCCGAAATCCCAGAATGGAAATGGGAAAGCATTACCATGGATTTCATCACTAAATTGCCAAGGACTGCAAGTGGTTTTGATACTATTTGGGTAATAGTTGATCGTCTCACAAAATCAGCACACTTCCTGCCAATAAGAGAAGATGACAAGATGGAGAAGTTAGCACGACTGTATTTGAAGGAAGTCGTCTCCAGAAATGGAATACCAATCTCTATTATCTCTGATAGGGATGGCAGATTTATTTCAAGATTCTAGCAGACATTACAGCAAGCATTAGGAACTCGTCTAGACATGAGTACTGCCTATCATCCACAAACTGATGGGCAGAGTGAAAGGACGATACAAACGCTTGAAGACATGCTACGAGCATGTGTTATTGATTTCGGAAACAGTTGGGATCGACATCTACCGTTAGCAGAATTTTCCTACAACAACAGCTACCATTCAAGCATTGAGATGGCGCCGTTTGAAGCACTTTATGGTAGAAAGTGCAGGTCTCCGATTTGTTGGAGTGAAGTGGGGGATAGACAGATTACGGGTCCGGAGATTATACAAGAAACTACCGAGAAGATCATCCAAATTCAACAACGGTTGAAAACCGCCCAAAGTCGACAAAAGAGCTACGCTGACATTAAAAGAAAAGATATAGAATTTGAAATTGGAGAGATGGTCATGCTTAAAGTTGCACCTTGGAAAGGCGTTGTTCGATTTGGTAAACGAGAGAAATTAAATCCAAGGTATATTGGACCATTCAAGATTATTGATCGTGTCGGACCAGAAGCTTACCGACTTGAGTTACCTCAACAACTCGCGGCTGTACATAACACTTTCCATGTCTCAAATTTGAAGAAATGTTTTGCTAAAGAAGATCTCACTATTCCGTTAGATGAAATCCAAATCAACGAAAAACTGCAATTCATCGAAGAACCCGTCGAAATAATGGATCGTGAGGTTAAAAGACTTAAGCAAAACAAGATACCAATTGTTAAGGTTCAATGGAATGCTCGTAGAGGACCCGAGTTCACCTGGGAGCGTGAAGATCAGATGAAGAAGAAATACCCGCATCTATTTCCAGAAGATTCGTCAACACCTTCAACATCTTAAAATTTCGGGACGAAATTTATTTAACGGGTAGGTACTGTAGTGACCCGAACTTTTCCATGTTTATATATATTAATTGAGATTGATATTTACATGATTAAATGTTTCCAACATGTTAAGCAATCAAACTTGTTAAGACTTGATTAATTGAAATATGTTTCATATAGACAATTGACCACCCAAGTTGACCGGTGATTCACGAACGTTAAAACTTGTAAAAACTATACGATGACATATATATGGTTATATATATAGTTAACATATTTTTATTATAATTATGTATCTCATTAGGTATTTTAACAATGAGTTATATACATAAAAATGGGACTATTAATTTAAGAAACTCGAAAACGATATATATAACGATTATCGTTATAACAACGTCTTACTAGGTACATATGAATCATATTAAGATATTGATACACTTGGTTAATTATGTTAAATGATAAGTAAATATATTATTAAGTGTATTAACAATGAAATACATATGTAAAAATAAGACTACTAACTTAATGATTTCGAAACGAGACATATATGTAACGATTATCGTTGTAACGACATTTAACTGTATATACATAATACTAAGATATATTATATATCATAATATCATGATAATATAACAATTTAACATCTAATTTGTTATAATAAACAATGGGTTAACAACATTCAACAAGATCGTTAACCTAAAGGTTTCAAAACAACATTTACATGTAACGACTAACGATGACTTAACGACTCAGTTAAAATGTATATACATGTAGTGTTTTAATATGTATTCATACACTTTTGAAAGACTTCAAGACACTTATCAAACTACTTCTACTTAACAAAAATGCTTACAATTACATCCTCGTTCAGTTTCATCAACAATTCTACTCGTATGCACCCGTATTCGTACTCGTACAATACACAGCTTTTAGATGTATGCACTATTGGTATATACACTTCAATGATCAGCTCTTAGCAGCCCATGTGAGTCACCTAACATATGTGGGAACCATCATTTGGCAACTAGCATGAAATATCTCATAAAATTACAAAAACATGAGTAATCATTCATGACTTATTTACATGAAAACAAAATTACATATCCTTTATATCTAATCCATACACCAACGACCAAAAACACCTACAAACACTTTCATTCTTCAATTTTCTTCATCTAATTGATCTCTCTCAAGTTCTATCTTCAAGTTCTAAGTGTTCTTCATATATTCTACAAGTTCTAGTTACATAAAAGCAAGAATACTTTCAAGTTTGCTAGCTCACTTCCAATCTTGTAAGGTAATCATCCAACCTCAAGAAATCTTTGTTTCTTACAGTAGGTTATCATTCTAATACAAGGTAATAATCATATTCAAACTTTGGTTCAATTTCTATAACTATAACAATCTTATTTCAAGTGATGATCTTACTTGAACTTGTTTTCGTGTCATGATTCTGCTTCAAGAACTTCGAGCCATCCAAGGATCCGTTGAAGCTAGATCCATTTTTATTTTTTCCAGTAGGTTTATCCAAGGAAATTAAGGTAGTAATGATGTTCATAACATCATTCGATTCATACATATAAAGCTATCTTATTCGAAGTTTTAAACTTGTAATCACTAGAACATAGTTTAGTTAATTCTAAACTTGTTCGCAAACAAAAGTTAATCCTTCTAACTTGACTTTTAAAATCAAATAAACACATGTTCTATATCTATATGATATGCTAACTTAATGATTTAAAACCTGGAAACACGAAAAATACCGTAAAACCGGATTTACGCCGTCGTAGTAACACCGCGGGCTGTTTTGGGTTAGTTAATTAAAAACTATGATAAACTTTGATTTAAAAGTTGTTATTTTGAGAAAATGATTTTTATTATGAACATGAAACTATATCCAAAAATTATGGTTAAACTCAAAGTGGAAGTATGTTTTCTAAAATGGTCATCTAGACGTCGTTCTTTCGACTGAAATGACTACCTTTACAAAAATGACTTGTAACTTATTTTTCCGACTATAAAACTATACTTTTTCTGTTTAGATTCATAAAATAGAGTTCAATATGAAACCATAGCAATTTGATTCACTCAAAACGGATTTAAAATGAAGAAGTTATGGGTAAAACAAGATTGGATAATTTTTCTCATTTTAGCTACGTGAAAATTGGTAACAAATCTATTCCAACCATAACTTAATCAACTTGTATTGTATATTATGTAATCTTGAGATACCATAGACACGTATACAATGTTTCGACCTATCATGTCGACACATCTATATATATTTCGGAACAACCATAGACACTCTATATGTGAATGTTGGAGTTAGCTATACAGGGTTGAGGTTGATTCCAAAATATATATAGTTTGAGTTGTGATCAATACTGAGATACGTATACACTGGGTCGTGGATTGATTCAAGATAATATTTATCGATTTATTTCTGTACATCTAACTGTGGACAACTAGTTGTAGGTTACTAACGAGGACAGCTGACTTAATAAACTTAAAACATCAAAATATATTAAAAGTGTTGTAAATATATTTTGAACACACTTTGATATATATGTATATATTGTTATAGGTTCGTGAATCAACCAGTGGCCAAGTCTTACTTCCCGACGAAGTAAAAATCTGTGAAAGTGAGTTATAGTCCCACTTTTAAAATCTAATATTTTTGGGATGAGAATACATGCAGGTTTTATAAATGATTTACAAAATAGACACAAGTACGTGAAACTACATTCTATGGTTGAATTATCGAAATCGAATATGCCCCTTTTTATTAATTCTGGTAATCTAAGAATTAGGGAACAGACACCCTAATTGACGCGAATCCTAAAGATAGATCTATTGGGCCTAACAAACCCCATCCAAAGTACCGGATGCTTTAGTACTTCGAAATTTATATCATATCCGAAGGGTGTCCCGGAATGATGGGGATATTCTTATATATGCATCTTGTTAATGTCGGTTACCAGGTGTTCACCATATGAATGATTTTTATCTCTATGTATGGGATGTGTATTGAAATATGAAATCTTGTGGTCTATTATTATGATTTGATATATATAGATTAAACCTATAACTCACCAACATTTTTGTTGACGTTTTAAGCATGTTTATTCTCAGGTGATTATTAAGAGCTTCCGCTGTCGCATACTTAAATAAGGACGAGATTTGGAGTCCATGCTTGTATGATATTGTGTAAAAACTGCATTCAAGAAACTTATTTTGTTGTAACATATTTGTATTGTAAACCATTATGTAATGGTCGTGTGTAAACGTGATATTTTAGATTATCATTATTTGATAATCTACGTAAAGCTTTTTAAACCTTTATTGATGAAATAAAGGTTATGGTTTGTTTTAAAATGAATGCAGTCTTTGAAAAACGTCTCATATAGAGGTCAAAACCTTACAACGAAATCAATTAATATGGAACGTTTTTAATCAATAAGAACGGGACATTTCAAGTACAAGATTCAAAACGCAAAGTACAAGATATTAAATTATACGCAAGGAAGTTCGAAAATCCGGAACCGGGACCAGAGTCAACTCTCAACGCTCGACGCAACGGACTAAAAATTACAAGTCAACGGAGTACAAGAATATAATATAATATATATATATATATATATATATATATATATATATATATATATATATATAATTAAATTTAATTATATATATTATATTATATAATAAATAAATAAATAAGCAGCCCGTGTTTTTGTAGTCTTTTGAACCTCCCCAGCTGGCCATGCGATCGCATGAGCCTGAAGGGCAAAGCTCATGCGATCGCATGAGCTCCTTTTCCAGCCCACATGCCTATAAAAATTCGCATTCTGGTGAACATCATATCATATATCAATCTCTCTATCATAAACGTATATATATATATATATATATATATATATATATATATATATATATATATATATATATATATATATATATATATATATATATATATATATATATATTAATTTTAATTTCTAATAATAAGGGTATGTTAGCGCATGTTGTAAGGGTGTAAGTCGAAATTCTGTCCGTGTAACGCTACACTATTTTTAATCATTGTAAGTTATGTTCAACCTTTTTACATTAATATCTCGTAGCTAAATTATTATTATGCTTATTTAATACCGAAGTAATCATGATGTTGGGCTAATTACTAAAATTGGGTAATTGGGCTTTGTACCATAATTGGGGTTTGGACAAAAGAACGACACTTGTAGAAATTAGACTATGGGCTATTAATGGGCTTTATATTTGTTTAACTAAATGATAGTTTGTTAATTTTAATATAAAGATTTACAATTGGACGTCCCTATAAATAACCATACACACTCGATCGGACACGATGGGCGGGGTATTTATATGTACGAATAATCGTTCATTTAACCGGACACGGGAATGGATTAATAGTCTATGGACTTATTAAAACAAGGGTGAAATTATGTACAAGGACACTTGGCATAATTGATAACAAAGTATTAAAACCTTGGGTTACACGCAGTCGATAACCTGGTGTAATTATTAAACAAAGTATTAAAATCTTTTTACAGTTTAAGTCCCCAATTAGTTGGACTATTTGACTTCGGGTATAAGGATAATTTGACGAGGATACTCGCACTTTATATTTATGACTGATGGACTGTTATGGACAAAAACCAGACGGACATATTGAATAATCCAGGACAAAGGACAATTAACCCATGGGCATAAAACTAAAATCAACACGTCAAACATCATGATTACGGAAGTTTAAATAAGCATAATTATTTTATTTCATATTTAATTTCTTTTATTTTATATTTAATTGCACTTCTAATTATCGCACTTTTATTTATTGTCATTGTATTTAATTGCACTTTTAATTATCGTACTTTTTAATTATCGCAAGTTTATTTTATCGCACTTTTATTTATCGCAATTTCATTATCATTATTTACTTTACGCTTTAAATTAAGTCTTTTATTTATTTAATAATTTACATTAGGTTTTAACTGCGACTAAAGTTTTAAAAATCGACAAACCGGTCATTAAACGGTAAAAACCCCCCTTTATAATAATAATATTACTTATATATATTTTTGTATTTTTATAAATTAAAACTAATATAGCGTTAAGCTTTGTTTAAAAGATTCCCTGTGGAACGAACTGGACTTACTAAAAACTACACTACTGTACGATTAGGTACACTGCCTATAAGTGTTGTAGCAAGGTTTAAGTATATCCATTCTATAAATAAATAAATATCTTGTGTAAAATTGTACCGTATTTAATAGTATTTCCTAGTAAAAATAAAGCTATTTCATATACGCCTCGCATAACATCAGAAATCATTTCGGAACCGCCGGAGTCTACAATCCATGGTGAAGGTTGTATCACTTTAGCTGATTGAGCCCGAAATCGAAAACGACGTCGTGAAGATCATAAAAAAGATAATGTTAACTTTTCTTTTTTTCAATCGCTAAAGTTTTGCTTAATTATTCGTGAAGATGAAGATGAAATGAAAATGTGGAAGAAGATGACACATAAATGCCCTCACATCCTTTGCACATGACTCTTTTAAAGGAAAAAATTAACAATGTTAGGATATATAACAAATAGCTTATTTATCATGTTACCAAGTTAAGTTGGTTAACATTAACACAATGTTTCAAAGTACATAGCCTACAATAGTATTTTACTGGATATATAGCTTAAATTGGAACAAAAGTGAAAATATAAAGCTATTTAGTAGCTTTGACCCAAAATGACATGTGTCCGTCACAAAACAACCATCGTTGTTTTGCACGTGCATTGTTTTCCCACGCCAATGGCGGACTATAGTGTACCCCAATGGGGATATCCGCCGCACCTAGATTTAATGAGAAAAAAAATTACACTAAAAAAATTTACTAAAAGATAATGTTTCTTTTAGTGTTTACCCCCACCGACAATAAAAAATTTATTAAAATTTTATATCCGCCTTATCTGTATCGGGTTCTAGTTTCGCCACTTTCCAACGCTGTGTAAAAAGATCCTAAAAGACGTTTTTCTTTGCCACATAAGATTCCTATGCCCAAAAGCCCTGAATAACGAATCGTCTAACATACTTGACAATAGTTTACGACAAAATGCAGGCAATCGCACATCTTAGAGTTAGATACTTACAAAGATGCTCCAAGAATATGCTGGTAGATTTTTATTGGTTGCCCCTTTCTTTTAGTTTGTAACTAAATAAAATAAATTTAATTTATTATTATTGGTATACAAATTATCTGGTTGATCACACTCAGAGGCGAGGCGTAGGATTTTCCGATAAGGGTGCCTTACTCGATAATTATGATACTAAAATCGAACTAATACTGAGAACATCATTCTAATATATTAAATTTTTAATGATAATTATAATAACTATAGTTGAAATAGTTTTTTTCTGACAATTTCGCAAACAAAATATATAAGAGTGAGTTAAACCGCTCATAAAAGATTGACGCATTTATTATTAAAATTATTATGTATAAAAGTTAACTAAAAACTACAAAAATTTAATAGGGTCCGTGAAAAATGGGAAGAAAAAAAAAAGAAATATCTTACTACATAGATTTTAAAAAAAAAAAAAAAAAATATATTATAGAGAGGTATGTTGTAAAGATTTACAATTACTCAAATTCAATTCTATTTATGTTTGGATATTGATTAAACATATACAGAGTAATATATAATTGAGGCAGAGAAATTATAAAAAATTGACATTGTTGGGTCAAAGCAATTAAGGAAAATAACATTTGAGTACGAAATTTTATTGAACTTTTACCAATTTGAACTTAAGTTGGTTCGGTCATTGGGTGTTGCTCAGCACTCACAAGCACCTCTATTGGTTCCGTCATTGATCACACTCTACTCTCTTTTAAACTTTTATACTCAGTATATATATAATATCTATAACTTATAATAATACGTATTGATTTGCCACGTGTCTACCTAATACCTATTTCCTACCCCCTATTTCACTAATGCCTCACAGTCTGACATCTGTTTATGTAAATGTATATGTACATGTTTATGTAGGGTCTAAAGGTGTATATGGAGCTATGCTCGATCACAAAAATGATATGGTATCGTCACTAGACTTTGATGATTTTCCGGACTTCAGTAACTTCACGTCAACCCACGATTCGAATTCTTCCGATTTAATCTGTCTTAAGAGCCATCTAAAGGCAAAGTAGGCTCACGTTCATCTAAAGGAAAATAATTTGTTTAGCTCAAAGGTATATACATTACTTATTCTTCTTTATACGTCGTCGCATACTTTGAAATTGTACACATTTAAGTTATATGATTTTGATAATTGAATTGATATTTTGTATTTTGGAAGATTTGAAGAACATTTTAACTTGTATAAGTCAAACTGATGGTTGTTTCTGTCAGAAATGGAATTCTCTGTTTTTTGTTGGTATTGATATGTTAGAAGATCTTGGTTATCACTTTGGAGAAGATGTTTGAAGAGTCTTATAATAGTTTTGCTGTTTTTTGATGTTTTGAAGGTCACTTTGACTTTTATAAGTCAACGATGGAACCTGTTGGTGAACTTCATTGCATGGATTCAAGACTGGAATAACAATCATCCAATTTAACTCAGACAATATCAGCTTGGCGGTTGAATTGTGCTTGGAAAGTTTGTGAGTAATTTTTTCCCTTATTTGTTAACTGATGATACTGTTTGGATAAAAGTTGTGTTTTATCTCCAAGGGGACATATAGGTAATTATCTATAATAGATTTTGGCTAAAAAATTGTCGGTCAAACTTATTCCTAATCATTATAAACATATCTGTTGCATCAATTATTTAATACTGCTATTAGTCATTTATTTAATACTGTATCAATAATATGGGTCAAGTTCATTCCAAATCATTACCAACATATATAATACTACTATCAGTTGTGAATGTCTAAGAATCTAAACAAAATCCGTCCGAAGTTTTTATTATAGTTATAGTTTTACAAGAATCTAAACAAAATTCGTCCCAAGTTTTATTACTCATTCCACCTCAGTCACCCATTTTTGGTCAACATCCGAGTACTCCCGTAGATGCCGAGTACTCCCCAAAAAGTGCTAACCAAGTACTCTCTGAGTCGCGAGTTCTACAACCTTTAATTAACTTTATTATCTACATCTTATCAATAATTTTACACTATTATGTGATTTTAGGTTCCACAAGTTATAGATACATTATGGAAACTTTAGACAAGGGACATGCTGCCTGCAGTTTGGTTTAGATTTAGCAGAAAAGGCTGTGACGTGGAAGTTAAATATCTCGAAGACTGCAAGTTATTAGGAAAGTGTGAGATGAGTGAAGTTGATCTGGCCTTAAAACGATTTCGAATCAAGTATCCAGACGCTGTTCGGGAATCAGCTGTAAGAAGGATACTTCGAGGGGTTGCAGCTCATCATACTGTTTGTTTACCTCTTTGGAAATCGTTTATCGAAGAGTTATTTTCAAGAGGGCTGGTTAAAGTTGTTTTTGCTACTGAAACACTTGCTGCAGGTATCAACATGCCTGCACGAATGGCCGTTATTTCGCCACTTAGTAAAGGGAGTGAAAGTGGACGGGTTAACTTGAGCCCGAATGAGTTGCTTCAAATGGCGGGTCGGGCTGGACGTAGAGGTATATATAGATAACTGTAGTGACCTGAACTTTTCCATGTTTATATATATTAATTGAGATTGATATTTACATGATTAAATGTTTCCAACATGTTAAGCAATCAAACTTTTTAAGACTTGATTAATTGAAATATGTTTCATATAGACAATTGACCACCCAAGTTGACCGGTGATTCACGAACTTTAAAACTTGTAAAAACTATATGATGACATATATATGGATATATATATATAGTTAACATGATACTATGATAAGTAAACATATCATTAAGTATATTAACAATGAACTACATATGTAAAAACAAGACTACTAACTTAATGATTTTTAAACGAGACATATATGTAACGATTATCGTTGTAAAGACATTTAATGTATATATATATCATATTAAGATATATTCATACATGATAATATCATGATAATATAATAATTTAAAATCTCATTTGATATTATAAACATTGGGTTAACAACATTTAACAAGATCGTTAACCTAAAGGTTTCAAAACAACACTTACATGTAACGACTAACGATGACTTAACGACTCGGTTAAAATGTATATACATGTAGTGTTTTAATATGTATTTATACACTTTTGAAAGACTTCAATACACTTATCAAAATACTTCTACTTAACAAAAATGCTTACAATTACATCCTCGTTCAGTTTCATCAACAATTCTACTCGTATGCACCCGTATTCGTACTCGTACAATACACAGCTTTTAGATGTATGTACTATTGGTATATACACTCCAATGATCAGCTCTTAGCGGCCCATGGGAGTCACCTAACACATGTGGGAACCATCATTTGGCAACTAGCATGAAATATCTCATAAAATAATAAAAATATGAGTAATCATTCATGACTTATTTACATGAAAACAAAATTACATATCCTTTATATCTAATCCATACACCAACGACCAAAAACACCTACAAACACTTTCATTCTTCAATTTTCTTCATCTAATTGATCTCTCTCAAGTTCTATCTTCAAGTTCTAAGTGTTCTTCATAAATTCTACAAGTTCTAGTTACATAAAATCAAGAATACTTTCAAGTTTGCTAGCTCACTTCCAATCTTGTAAGGTGATCATCCAACCTCAAGAAATCTTTGTTTCTTACAGTAGGTTATCATTCTAATACAAGGTAATAATCATATTCAAACTTTGGTTCAATTTCTATAACTATAACAATCTTATTTCAAGTGATGATCTTACTTGAACTTGTTTTCGTGTCATGACTCTGCTTCAAGAACTTCGAGCCATCCAAGGATCCGTCGAAGCTAGATCCATTTTTTTTTTCCAGTAGGTTTATCCAAGGAACTTAAGGTAGTAATGATGTTCATAACATCATTCGATTCATACATATAAAGCTATCTTATTCGAAGGTTTAAACTTGTAATCACTAGAACATAGTTTAGTTAATTCTAAACTTGTTCGCAAACAAAAGTTAATCCTTCTAACTTGACTTTTAAAATCAACTAAACACATGTTCTATATCTATATGATATGCTAACTTAATGATTTAAAACCTGGAAACACGAAAAACACCGTAAAACCGGATTTACGCCGTCGTAGTAACACCGCGGGCTGTTTTGGGTTAGTTAATTAAAAACTATGATAAAATTTGATTTAAAATTTGTTATTCTGAGAAAATGATTTTTATTATGAACATGAAACTATATCCAAAAATTATGGTTAAACTCAAAGTGGAAGTATGTTTTCTAAAATGGTCATCTAGACGTCGTTCTTTCGACTGAAATGACTACCTTTACAAAAACGACTTGTAACTTATTTTTTCGACTATAAACCTATACTTTTTCTGTTTAGATTCATAAAATAGAGTTCAATATGAAACCATAGCAATTTGATTCACTCAAAACGGATTTAAAATGAAGAAGTTATGGGTAAAACAAGATTGGATAATTTTTCTCATTTTAGCTACGTGAAAATTGGTAACAAATCTATTCCAACCATAACTTAATCAACTTGTATTGTATATTATGTAATCTTGAGATACCATAGACACGTATACAATGTTTCGACCTATCATGTCGACACATCTATATATATTTCGGAACAACCATAGACACTCTATATGTGAATGTTGGAGTTAGCTATACAGGGTTGAGGTTGATTCCAAAATATATATAGTTTGAGTTGTGATCAATACTGAGATACGTATACACTGGGTCATGGATTGATTCAAGATAATATTTATCGATTTATTTCTGTACATCTAACTGTGGACAACTAGTTGTAGGTTACTAACGAGGACAGCTGACTTAATAAACTTAAAACATCAAAATATATTAAAAGTGTTGTAAATATATTTTGAACATACTTTGATATACATGTATATATTGTTATAGGTTCGTGAATCAACCAGTGGCCAAGTCTTACTTCCCGACGAAGTAAAAATCTGTGAAAGTGAGTTATAGTACCACTTTTAAAATCTAATATTTTTGGGATGAGAATACATGCAGGTTTTATAAATGATTTACAAAATAGACACAAGTACGTGAAACTACATTCTATAGTTGAATTATCGAAATCGAATATGCCCCTTTTTATTAAGTCTGGTAATCTAAGAATTAGGGAACAGACACCCTAATTGACGCGAATCCTAAAGATAGATCTATTGGGCTTAACAAACCCCATCCAAAGTACCGGATGCTTTAGTACTTCGAAATTTATATCATATCCGAAGGGTGTCCCGGAATGATGGGGATATTCTTATATATGCATCTTGTTAATGTCGGTTACCAGGTGTTCACCATATGAATGATTTTTATCTCTATGTATGGGATGTGTATTGAAATATGAAATCTTGTGGTCTATTGTTACGATTTTATATATATAGGTTAAACCTATAACTCACCAACATTTTTGTTGACGTTTTAAGCATGTTTATTCTCAGGTGATTATTAAGAGCTTCCGCTGTCGCATACTTAAATAAGGACAAGATTTGGAGTCCATGCTTGTATGATATTGTGTAAAAACTGCATTCAAGAAACTTATTTTGTTGTAACATATTTGTATTGTAAACCATTATGTAATGGTCGTGTGTAAACAGGATATTTTAGATTATCATTATTTGATAATCTACGTAAAGCTTTTTAAAACCTTTATCTATGAAATAAAGGTTATGGTTTGTTTTAAAAATGAATGCAGTCTTTGAAAAACGTCTCATATAGAGGTCAAAACCTCGCAACGAAATCAATTAATATGGAACGTTTTTAATCAATAAGAACGGGACATTTCAATAGTAAGGGTATGTCAAATCTTCTACAAACAAAGCTGGTAAACATACATGTGCTGTACACTGACTGATCATGTTAGTTTATCATCTACCTTTTTAATTATCAACAGTTGGTAAACAACACATTTTAAGGTATTTCCATTAATGCTACTAAGTCACTAACAATATGCATTATATCCAATTAAAGAAACAATAAAATACCATAGTAATATTTACTACTGTACATGATCATTTTGTTTATATGGAATTAAATTTTTCAACGAACGTCCCTGTTCTATGGTAGATTATGCTTTTTTTGGTAGTTTTATTAATTTGTGTTTCTACTGTATGTCATTTATGATGAATTGGGTGTCTATTTTGTTTTTTATGGGACCAGACTTCGTAAGTAATTAATCTCCTAAAAATTATTTTAATCAGGTATGTGTATTACATTCATTTAATAGTGGCAAAATGGGCAGGTTGGATGTTTTGGTTAACGAGTCAAAATAAGTACTTTCTCTACAAGGTGTTTGGTTTGAGTCGACTCATAACACATTTGTGGTGTTCGTAAAAATTATCAGTTGCATAAAATTGTTGAGCGTATAGAAGTGCATCAGTTTGCCCAGTTCGACTTATTTACTAAAATGGATCAAGTTTTGGTCATATTCATCTCTAAATGAGTTACGTCACTCTATTCCACCCGTTTTGCCATGTTTACCAGTCACATTTATCTTCTCATTCAGCATTTGGAACAATAAAATCAGAAAAGTGTTGTATCAAAACTTGTGATATATAATGGTATTATTGGTATTTTGATACAACATTTTACGTTTCGATTTAGTTTAATTATAAGTCCCACGTGCAACACACGGGCTCTTAGTCTTTTGATCTTTGAACCTCATGAAGATAGAAACCACTTGGTTGTAGTGGTAACCTTAAGTTACGAGCCTAACGAATGAGACAAAATTTGTGGACAATTGAGATTCATCAATTCCAGATCATTTTAAATTGCAATTTATGGTATATCCATATGTTACACAAGTGATAAAAGACGTTCGATTGCGTACTTTATGTATAACGCATACAATCTGTAACGACATTAACGTATTAGTATACTAATTTATTAAGTCACCGTGCAACGCACGGGATCTTAAAGCTATACATATATATGTTGTTAATGTATATCATTAACAATGTAGATGTTAAATGCATTAGTAAAGATAATTTTATTTCGTAATTCCGAGTTTTAAAGCAACCGTGCAACGCACGGGCTATTAAAGCTAGTATAACCATAAAGATGAGAAGTTAGTTAATTCACTTAATTCACTATCTCTATTGATTATTTACTTTTTAGGAAAGTTACAAACTAACTAATAATAACTAATAAGATATTCATGTACAATGCAGTATAGCAAATAACAAATGATGTAGTTTACTTTATTTTAAAAATAAATACGAAATTTTGAATTGTTGAGTGTGTTTGGCTTAGATACATTGAAATTTGGATATTATCTTACAGGTTGATACTAAATGCATACGATATGAATGTGTTTGATATTGTTTAATTCGCACATGTTTTATCTATATTTTAATGGTAATATCGAGCTCATTTAGATTTCATTTGAGTCGATTTCAAGAACTTTTGTTACTATTTTTATTGTGAAATTGATTTTGGGTGATATTGTGGAAGAATAATGAAATTAAGCGAAAGTTATTGTTATTGCAAAATTATTCGCGCTTCTTACTCATACAACTTCGGATTAAAGTGATTCAGATTCTAGAACTTTGTATTTCAAAAGGCTACAACTTCTATTTAGATGATTTACAGAGATTCTGCACGAGCGGTTGGCTAGGATGCTAGTACCCATCTAATCAGAAGCTATGTTAAAATGCGATGCGGATAGTATTGGGTACCCCATAATTCAAACCGGGTCAGATAACACATTCAGAGTTCACGTAGTATTGGGCTAGTAATTTCTTTTGACAAACTTCTTTTTGTTATCATCATTCAGTCGTTATCTGGGCCACTTTTAATCATTATAACCTAATGAAGACTAAAAAATGAGAGTTGGCAGTTTTTGGCATAGAAATTTCTAGACAACCTCTTGGGTTAGCACAAACACACACATCTATCAATTGGAGAAGGGGGTTACAAAAAGAGAATAACCATGCGACATTGGTTGTGTAGAAAATTATAAACGACTAAAGATAAACATTCCAATAACAGAAAATTAATATTATTAATTATCAAGAACAAGTAACAATAATCCAAGCTCTCACAAAATACACAAACTCACAATCCTTAATACAGAACAAGAAAAGAGATTATAAAGGCATCATAACAGTTACAATATCAAGATGATACTTACGAACTCACAAACCCTAATTTGGGGTTACATATATGAATCAGAGAGAAAAAAAATGAGAGAGTGAGAAAGAGAGAGCGATGGATGATTTCTCGATGAATGAGAAATAGACCTTTAACCTGAAACTCAACATTTCAGTTAGATCACAACCAAAACATAATAAAGATGAGATTGATTAAGCTATAATTTCAACACCTTCCTTCAATCTTATCCTTGTAATATTTAAACAACCTAGCTTATCACATAACAACTTGTGTTGATCTATGGGCAACCCTTTTGTAAACACATATCTGCAACTTGTTAAGTTGAATCTACAAACTTAATTTTAATTAACCCATGCATACATTTTTCCATAACAATATAAAGATCAATTTCATAGTGTTTTGACATATCATGAAAGACATGATTTAAAGCAAGAAGAAGTGCAGATTTGTTGTCACATAACAATTTTAGAGGAATAAGATTAGAAACACTCATATGACACTTTTAAAATCCATATTATTACACACGTTGTAGATGCTAAAGATCTATATTCAGACTCGGTAGAAGGCCTGGAAACAATAGGCTGTTTTTTGCTTTTTCAGGAAATTAAGGACCACAAAAGAAGATACAAAAACCAGTAACAAACCTTCTATTCACTAGAAGCTTACCCCAACAGCATCAAAAAAGAAAATAAAGAAAACATACCTGAAGACTTAGTAATTATAAACACTAGTTTCAGGAGAACCTTTCAAATACCTTAGTACTCTACAAGCAACATAAACATGAGATTGTAAAGAAGCAGGCATATGCTAACTAAATGTTTGAACAGAATAAGAAATATCAGGTCTAGTGGAGTTATGTCAAGAGTTTACCAATTTAATTTTGATACTCAGTAATATTTGGTAAAGAAAATTATAATTATCAGAAGCATCAGAAGCAAGAACAGTGTTTATCTCCAAAGCAGTATTCATGGATTTATAGCAAGCATGCCAAATTCAGGAAGTAATACTAAACAAAGTTTCCTTTGAGATAGACACAAACATTTTTCATTTTAGTATCCTCAAGTCCGAGAAAACATACACTAAAAGAGCAACCTCACTATTACAGTTTCCAGTTATAACAACATACACTAAAAGCTTTTATCATAAATTTTGATTTCAAAAAGCTTTTAACTTTATCAACCTCACTATTACAGTTTCCAGTTATAACAACATACACTAAAAGAGCAAAAAAAACACACTTTTAGTAAATAAAGTATAAAGAGAATAATCAATTAGGCTTTGTTTAAAACCATATTCAACAAGGGCAGAAGTCAACTCAACATTCTCCATTATTGGAGCTTGTTTAAGACCATAAAGTACTTAGTTAACTTGCAAACTTTATTATCATTTTATTTATTATAGCTTTGAGGGATACTCATAAAACATATTCATTTAAATCCCTGTACGGAAAAACGTTGTTCATATCAAGTTGAAAACAACACCGATTATTCTGAATAGATAAAGCAAGTAAGCATCTAACAGTCACCATATTAACAACAGGAGAAAAAATCTCATCAAAGTCAATACCCTCCATTTGACTAAACCATTTAGCAAAAAGTCTTGCTTTAAACCTCTCAATTTCGCCATTAGACTTGTACTTAATTTTATAAATCCATTTGAACCCAATAGGCTTTCTTTGCACCCAATAGGCTTTCTTTTTTTGCACCCAATAGACTTGTACTTAATTTTATAAACATATTCTTTTTTTGCTTTAAATCTCGGTTAACGTTCCAGTTTTCGGTCTCGGTCAACGACACTCACCGGGTTACACAATAAAGTTACTAGCTAGACCTAATGAGCCCATGGACACTTTTTTGCAGCCTATGGCCGAAATTCATCTCCTAAGGGGGCATTTATGCCAAACTTTGAAAGTTATTAGGCATTTAAGACCCCTTAACCCCAAACCTAATTAATTAAAATACTGCATCTTATTTCCTCCTCTCCCTCTACTCTTTTTCTGGACATGACCAGCCCCAAACCTCCATCATCATCATCATCGTTTCTTATCATCATCATCTACACCATCAAATCGTTGCCCGATCATCCAATTGTTTATATAATCGCGATCTACACGCAAAGCTCTGTCCATTCCTACATGTAATTACTTGATTGGTGGTAAAATCTCTCAAACCCTAACTTTATAAATCTGATTTTTATTGTTAAACTTATGGTTTAGATGTTCTATTGCTCAATTGGTCGCGTTTGTACATGTAATTAGTCGTTATATTGTCCGATTTGCGAGTTAGGGTTTAAAGACGAATTGTATTGCTATGCTACTGGTTTTTTGAGTTTGTTTTCTGTAATTGAAAAGTGTTTATATGGATAGCTATCTAAAAACTATTGAGTTTGCTCGCTTGAATCGCATGATTTCGTTTTATATAGCTTAAGTTATGCTCGTTTGAAGTTTCGGTATGTTAATTTAGCTATATTTCAAAAATTGCAATTTGTGTATTTTGAATTGGCTTATGAACTGATGCTAGATGGATAGATAATTGAAAAATACATAAAATGGATTAGGATATCATAGTAATCAGATTTGTAAAAGTCGTTTTATTCCTACTTGAATGTTTGCGGTAAAACGTGTTGACTAGCAATTTGTTCATGAACCAAATGACCATTTAACATGATTTTTTACCAAGCTTTTGTATTATAGAAAATACATGATTAGTACTTTATCTTTCATGTAGACCTCATGTGCTAACTGTTTCTAGATGCTCGTATAATCGACCCCGAAAACGACTACCTGAATGGGATCGAATCTGTCTAGTTTGTACATTTAATTGTCTAGCATGAAGTAGAAATTGATTTAGACCTTGTGCTTCTGATATGTTGTTAAATGTATATTTCGTAGCATATCTTATTTGTATTTCTAGCTCTAAAAGCCTTATTTGCTATGTGTTGTATGCATGCCGAAACCAAAAGTCTGGATTCTGTCTAATCAGAAAGTCCGACATGTTGGTCAAAATTGTACAAATTGGCTACATGGTTTTCTTTGATTTTTTTACCATTGATAATTTGAGGTGTTAAGAACCATCTCCAATTAGCCGTTTGTTAATTGCTATTTTCTAGATTAAATGAGAATTAAAATGAAACTGATGCGCAAACAGAAATTGAACTTGAATGTTTTGCATGCTACGTGATTTCTAGGAATCATATAATAGCGTGCTTAGTCTTTTTAGAAAGCTTATGACATGAACTTATGATCAGAAGCTTCTCATAGTTGTTTGATGTGTCATTTGTGAACTATGCTTGTCCGATTGCATGACCGTTGTTAAATAGTACGATAGCTAGACTAGTAAACGTTAATTTGATAAACAAATATGTGAAACTTATGAGTTGACCTTGGTTTGACTTTGTGATATCATCAACATAACATACTGATGTAGTTTACTTAGGTTGACCAACTTAACCAAGTTTTACTTTTGTTGACTAGTTGACTTCTGTGTTGACTTTTACTATACAATGGCGTCGGTCTGAGCAATAGGACAACTGTACTGTGAGTCTGTCTTTTGAAAAAAAAAACGTATGTAACATTATAATGGTACATCTAGGTTACATGTAACACCCCGTTTTTCTCCGTACATTGATATATAGGTGTATGGTGTAGGTACGACTAGAGTTTGAAGGATTTGAGACGTGTTTGGGTGTTAAAGTCTTGTACGCGGGAGAAGGGCTCAAGTCGAGCCTTGGGTCGCGGCGCGACACAGAAGGCCGCGACGCGGCATTACACTAGAATCAGGATCAGAAAGCTTGTAAACAAAGCCACCAGTTCGAGGCAATCGTCGCGGCGCGACGAATAAGGCCGCGGCGCGGCAATACGGGCAGACTGGCACCGATTTTGTATAATTTTAAATGAGGAGCAAGGGCATTTTAGTCTTTTCGCGTTTGAGCCAGATTTGGGGTTTTAACCTCATCCACTCAATTCATTTCTCATTTTCTTTTATCTTTTCTTTTCATTTTCTCTCAAGAAAACCCAAACACCCAAGTGATTCAAGTGGGATTTTGGAAAGGAAGAAGCGGGTTTTGATCTTTGGCGTAGTTGATAAGTTTGTTCTCCTCGTTCCTAGCTACACGGTGATACTAGTGGTAAGCTCTAACTCCGAATTTCATTTTCGTGTTCATCATTCAAATTTGAGGCTTTTGGCTTGTATGTTCATAGATGGAACCCATTTAGTTGTTAATTGGAGATTAACACCAATATTTAGGTTGTTGTTGTTATTAGCGGGGTTTTGGGTTTGTTGTACAAGTTCATGCTTGTGAGACTTGCAATTTGGGGGAAATCACTAGCATTTAGTGATTATTGAGATGTTGGAAGCAATTAGGGTTTGATGATGATTTTGACCATATTGTTGATTTAATAAGGTTTATAAGCTTAAAATGGATTAAGTTGAAGTATAAACCCGAGTTAAACGTGTTTTGGTGTCAAGACTTGTAAATGGTGAGATTTTGACTTAA
The DNA here is from genome assembly GCF_046630445.1 of Rutidosis leptorrhynchoides. Classification (NCBI taxonomy): domain Eukaryota; kingdom Viridiplantae; phylum Streptophyta; class Magnoliopsida; order Asterales; family Asteraceae; genus Rutidosis; species Rutidosis leptorrhynchoides. The sequence goes on along the minus strand of NC_092333.1, from coordinate 476,767,340 downwards.
TGGGTCAAAATTAGGGTTTTGGTGTCAAAATGGGTGAGACACGTGTTTAACACTTGTGTTCAGGTTTAATTGGCATATTAGGACCATTGTCACTCGTGTTAGTGATGATTGGTTAATTTGGGCGCGGTTTGTACTTGGAAGTGCATTTGGGTCGAATTTGCACTAAGTGTCGAATTGGGTTGGTTTGTAAATCCAATCTAAGTGTGTTGTTAAATTTGTGATAATGAAATAGGTACTTTCCATTAACGAGTTACGGATTATTTGGAAGCATTCTTCAAGACTTCAAGGTGAGTGTTAATATCCTATATGCATATGTATGTGTAGGATGGGTGCGGGTCGGGTGAAGTGATTCTCGGCTATAGAGCTCACTTCACATATAGGTGGATTTGATGGACTTTTGTTTGAGTCCAATTGGCACGGTTGTGCGCTTTGGTTGACCACCTTTGACGTAGTGCACGTTTGTGTGTACGTTATCACACGTGGTTGTGATTCGGATGTTATAACCCCCAATGGCGAAGGGTTGATATTGTCATGATGTGGGTAACCCCGATGTGGTGGATTTTATAATCCTGTGACCGTGGGTTTGAGTTGGAGAAGTGAATCGCGTGTAGTTCGGATTCACGATGACGCGTGTAGTTCGGCCATCTTATCTAAAATGAATCTCGTGTAGTTCGGATTCATGGTGACTCGTGTAGTTCGGTCATCTTATTGAGGTAGTAATCTCGTGTGGTTTCGGATTACTAAGGCTAGTGTAGTTCGGCCAACCTCGATGTTGTGAAGATAGTAATCTCGTGTTTCCGCTTACTTTGATGACTATGTGCTTACGTGGTGCATACACTGGATTGGGGTCCATCATTGGTTTTGTCAAGAACATTTATTGATCGCATTCAAACTATTTCCTTTTAAATAATGTTTATGAATTATTTACTATTGTCATTGCGTTAAACATTTTGAATTATTTCACTTTAATGACAACGCTTTGAAATAAATGCGATTACTTTTCGAAAAATGTCTCATATAGAGGGCGTGAATGTTAACTATGGGACCAGAAGTTAATATTCCGTTAGTGTGTTCTGACAGGGTGTTACATTTGGTATCAGAGCTAATGGTTGTAGGGATCTAGGAACTGCATTAGTGTATCAGAGTGAGTCACTAGGACACGTTAATGAGTCTAGACTACAACCCGGTTGTTAACTGCTATGCATTTTTGTTTTCATCACTATATATGTGTATATATTTATATATACTACTTCTGTACTAACTTGGTATATTTATGGAGCGTTAGATGTCTGATCCTAAACCCAAATATATTCATGGTTCTGGTCTCGATTCCGATACTGAGGCTAGCATTGCTTTACCTGCTAGTGCTATTAAACCTAACTCTCGTCCTAAGGCCCGTACTATGCCACTTTCTGACAACCCACGTAAGCGTAAGATTGATACACGTAAGGATGAGGACTACATCATTGCTCACAGTAGTTTGAGAGTTCTGTCTCCCCATGTTATTCATCGCCGTCCCAGCTTACTATCCACTAGTGCTGCGAAACCTTCACGATTGTTACTACTACTACTACTACTACTACTACTACTACTACTACTACTACTACAACTACCACCACCACCACCACCACCACCACCATCACCACCACTACCACCACCACCACCACTACCACTACCACTACCACTACCACTACTACCACTACTACTACTACTACCACCACTACCACTACCACTACCACTACCACTACCACTACCACTACCACTACCACTACTACTACTACTACTATTGTTAATCGCTAATGTTATTACACAATTGATAATTGCTACTATTACTTCCCTACTACTATCACTAATATCGATCGCTACTACTTATCACTACTAAGGATCACTACCCTCGTTTACTACTCGATACTATGCTTCATTACTCATAGCTAGTATATTTCTATAGCTTTGTTTTCATTGGCACAATTTAGGTGTGCTACTCTGCTATGAAGAAACATGTCTCGTGCAAGGATGACCAATTCTGGATGACCTTGAACACATTGACGTAAACTACCATTTATTCAAATTCCCTTGGGACACACACCTTCAAAGGTTGCATTAACTCTTTCGATTAAATACGATTTTATTTGAGATGCCATTACACCTTGTTCACTTTTGTTCTCCATGATTATATTCTTTTAAACTTTATGGAGTGATGTTGGAATGGAGGTATGAATTAGTGTAATATAATGACGCTTGATCAACGTGGTTATATTACAATAAGTCATTCCAAAGTTCTAATGGCTCGTGATGGCGATGATGTCTGATCAACCTTATCATCACCACGTACCATGTTACATGACTCTGTTATTTTCATTGTTGCCATATGAAAACACCGAGACCCTAAATAACACACAATCCAAGGACACGCCTTTCTTCATTGACATGTCGTTTTTATGCTTCTGATAAATTGTCAGCTGTTTCTCTACTTCAAAATATATATAACTACATGTATACTATCCCGTTTTCATTCAATTTTAACATTCGACTACAAGATGATCGAGGTGGCTACACCAAGATGAAAACTTATTCCCTCATTACACTCATACTTTTCGCGTAAGGGAATCTCCTTATTCCATTCCTCAAATGTGAGGAACTCTACAAACATTAAACTAGTATTCGCCATGAGAGTGAAAGTTTTAACAAACTTTTTCATAAACCATGTCGAAGGGCCAAGGCAGAACAGTCATGATACCTTTCACGTTTGAAACTCGGAGAAACACGTAGCAGAATAAAACCTTATCACTCATCTTTGAGATATACAAGACGCCATACTTCAATTCATTGAAAGAACCGTAAAGACTTCCGACCGTGAGGTCAACCAACTCAAAAAAAGCACAATTCCTATTGTCAGAATTCGATAGAACACTCGTAGTGAACACGAGCTCACGTGAGAGTGAGAAGATCAAACGAAATGAAAGTACCCGCATCTATTTTCCCCAATGCAACGCCGACGGATGGCACTAACCAAAATTTCGGGAAGAAATTTTCAATAACGGGTAGGTAATGTAACAACCCGACTTTTTTCATTAAATACTTAACTACCGTTGATTATGACTTTTGTGTTATACATGAAATATATAAAAATTATAAGTAATAATCAAATTATAAATATTTGTTTTAATATTTACGTAAAAACCACCAATTTAAAATTCATTCCTTGTGATACGTGAAACTGACGATTGTAAAACGACTTTTACTCGCATTTTGGAAAATAACATTACTATGTTAATAAACTTTAATAAATGTTATTTTTAATATTTATTTTGAGTATTGTTAGTTTAGGAATTATTATTCCTAATTTACTTGATTAAACCCGACGACCGCGAGAAAAACGTACGGTTAGCGAAAATTGGGAAAACGTCTTTAAGACAAGGAAACGAATGATAATTCACTTTTAATAATTATTTTATATAATTATTATGTTTTTAATATACTTTTAATTTATTAGAAGTTTTATAAATTTAAAGCACGTAAAATTCGCTAAAACACTCGGTTAACGTTCCAGTTTTCGGTTTCGATCAACGACACTCACCGGGTTACACAATAAAGTTACTAGCTAGACCTAATGAGCCCATGGACACTTTTTTGCAGCCTATGGCCGAAATTCATCTCCTAAGGGGGCATTTATGCCAAACTTTGAAAGTTATTAGGCATTTAAGACCCCTTAACCCTAAACCTAATTAATTAAAACATTACATCTTATTTCCTCCTCTCTCTTGCTCTTTTTTTGGACGTGACCAGCCCCAAAACTCCATCATGATCATTGTTGCTTATCATCATCATCATCTACACCATCAAATCTTTGCCCGATCATCCAATTTTTATATAACGCGATCTACACGCAAAGCTCTATCCATTCCTACCTGTAATTGTTTGATTGGTGGTAAAATCTCTCAAACCCTAAATTTATAAATCTGATTTTTATTGTTAAACTTATGATTTAGATGTTCTATTGCTCAATTGGTCGCGTTTGTACATGTAATTAGTCGTTATATTGTCCGATTTGCGAGTTAGGGTTTAAAGAAGAATTTTATTTCTATGCTACTGGTTTTGTGACTTTGTTTTCTGTAATTGAAAAGTGTTTAGATGGATAGCTATCGAATAACTATTGAGTTTTCTCTCTTGGATCGCATGATTTCGTTTTGTATAGCTTAAGTTATGCTCGTTTGAAGTTTCGGTATGTAACTATGCTATATTTCGAAAACTGCAATTTGTGTGTTTTGAATTGTCTTATGAAAAGATTCTAGATGGATAGTTGATTGAAAAACACATAAAAATGACTAGGATATTGATGTACAAAACGTGGTATATGAATTATCGTATGAAATAGTATGGAAAAATACCGATTAGAGATTGCTACACACTAACGGGCAGTGTACCCGATCGTGTAGTAGTATAGTAAATGGTAAAATCCATGTATCGTTCCAAGGACAGTATCTAAATCAAATTAGGATTATAGACTAAATTGTGATTATCTAAGAAAATTACAAGTACAAGATATTTTTGGTTTGCCCTTTTACGATAGGCGAATCAAGTGATGAATGAGATTAAAAAGACAATATTTTTGGTATTTTTAGTTTATGAAAACAGAAAGATAGTTTTGAATTCAAATTAAAGAAATATGCTCATCTAGACTTTTTACCCTTAATGTTGAATGTTATTTAGGATTAAGATTGGATTGATCGGTTATGCACGAGAACTAACTAATTGGTTTACCAAGAGTAGTCTTGCGCAAACACTCAAACGGGATTACATGACGCAAGTGATGTTCTTATCATCTAAGACCTCCTATTTGTAATCATCTAATTCAACTAGTTTGAAGACTTAAAGAATGATCAAGTCAATGGTGTGTTGTACATGATCCACTCCTATATCAACTAAAGATTTAACTTAGTTCATTCCCTTGGTCCGGTAAAATGCCCAATTCACCCAACCCAAACAATTAACTAAGTGTTATAATAAGATCCCTATAAACGTCACTAGATAAGGCAAATCACTAACACATGTTAATTGATATAACTAGGTAGTTGAAAGTGTGTATAATAGATTCTAAGGAATTGGTCATTCTCCTAGACAATTACACATACTAATTAAGCTATTCCAAAGTATCTACAAGAGTCGTTCTTACATTCTTATGTAAATTAACCATTTGAACTCAACTTATCCCTTTTGGTAAAAGACGGATAAACACATGTCACTAGGTGTAAATCAATACATTAACTTAACAAGATGATGTTTCTTAATCAAATGAACATATCAACTAGTTGAATCGAAAGGATTAAACTTAACAAGAATGGTTCTTGTATTCAAACATCAAACTATCGTGCATAATTACAATCAATCAATAGTAAATATTCAACATCTCGGTTATTTATCTAGATGAACATAAAATGGACTAGCCAACAATCATGCTTGAAAACTTAAACATAACAGTAACAAAGATAGAATTCATTGTAAATACAAGATTAACCTTTTAGGAGTAATCTTGGATGAAGCTCTTGAATGATCTTGGATTCTTCGATGATTTGAGTGCTTAGATGCACTTTGATAAGCCCAAGAACTGCTTTGAATCGTATGTTTTCGTCTCTGAGCAGAAAGGAAACTGGTACCCCTCAAATGAAACTGGAAATGGAATTAAATAAGCTAAAAAGTTGGTGAAAAGCACTGTGCGCGGCGCGCACAGTAAGGGTGCGCTGAGCGCACTCTCACCTACTTCACTTTATACTTTATAGCTTGACTACGCACGTTCAAATCTACTTTTCTGTCAAAAGTGCGCGTATGGGTGCGCTGTGCGCACCACTGTGCGCGGCGCGTACCATCAAAAAGTGCGTTTGCCGCACTTTGGTTTTGGCCAAGAAATCCTCTGATCAAAATTATGCAATGTGCGCTGAGCGCACATTTTGGGGTGCGCTGAGCGCACTCTTCTGTCTTTGGGTTTCTGGTCTTGTTTTCGATCTCTGAACTGTTACCATACAATATCTTCATATTTCTTCAAGTTTACAATGATTCTAGACTATATTATAATACTATGAAATACAAACGGAATTACTATGTTTACATATGAAATAAATAACAATAGGACGCGATATTACGACTAAAGATATGACTAATTTGAGTAATATCAAAATCCCCCATACTTAAATCTTGCTTGTCCTCAAGCAAGTCTTGTTCTAATCTTTCATATACAAAACACAAACATCAATGAATCACACACATTATTCGAGGTATAATTTACACAAATCACACGAATCACGCAAAACACACACAAACTCACGCTATATGAAACCCATAAAACACAAATGGAATACACACTCATTTAGGTACACACACAATTTATGGAACACACGCACACATTTGGATTTATTTGGGAGAGACGTACTTTGGTGAAAGTTCTTTTTAAAAGTTTGGATCCTTAGGGAAAATTGGATCTTTGAGAAAACGTTTTAAGATTTTGAAAATTTCAATGTTAGTTTTTAAACTAAACACGTTTTCCGGTTTTAACCTCAAATTCCGGTCGAGGGTAACTGAAAACCGAAGTCTCAGTCGGCGATTAGCAAGCTATCCACCCCCATGATTGTAGTATCATGGAACTCTTAACCGAATGCCCAAAAAAATGGTTTTACACAATAAAGTTCATAAAATAGCATAAGTTTTAGAAGAAACTTATATCGTGTCCAAATATCATCGGTGAACCATGAGTTTGCACACCTCAATTTGTTATGGCATATGTATGTTGACCGCGGTCAAACATAGATGCGGTTGATCTTTACGGAGATCATCCATCTGGGGATTAGATTCATTAGTCTTAAAAGCTAATTTGCAATGTGCCCCCCCATTGTACGAGACAGATCCATCTCATGGTTAGGATAAGTCTGACCACCAAAAACTCTGTTTGATGCTGAGGTGAGGTGGATTTTCAGCCTATGATAGAGATGACTTTTCAAGTTTTTTCGTCAACCTACAGCTGTTCTGGACTATATCTTCTAACATAAGTTAGCAAGTGTGTCGTTATTCATCCTTTTCGTTCAGTGATTTTTAGTTCTTTTAAAAAGTACTTTAATCGTTTTAACTTTGCAAAAATTTGTGATAATAATTCGAAAAGATTAGTGACATCCCCCACACTTGGCTTTTTCTCTAATACTTTTAGTTCTAAAATTTAAAATTTTTCATAAAATGCGACAATAAGCCAAGTTGTATTGCATATCCGAGAGAATTTCCCCCTCCCCCACACTTAAGATTAAGTAAGGCCCTCATTACTTAAAATCAGAAATAATTTAAAAATTCGCGAGGGCATTAGTGTGAAAAGAGTTCGAAAAACCTTGGCATAAAGCCGGAGATCGTGAAATGTAGGTAAGCGATGGCGCTGAACTTAATGCCAGCATAAGAACATCGTTCATTCCTTGATCTCTATCACAAATTTCCAATTGATTGTACTTCGCTGAACTTAATGCCAGCATCACTAAACCTTAACAATAAGAAATAAACAAACACACAAAATAGAATAGATAAAAGTGGTGTATGTAACACAACCACCACAAATGTCAAGCGTACAACATAAATATTCTAATTATTACACACCATTGTCTTAAAAGAAACAATCCTGAAAAATTACCAAATGTTACCAAATATTACCAAATAGGGCACATGAGCCCTCTAAGTGTCACCAAAGAAGTTACCAAAAGGCTAGCCAGAGTAGGTGCCCGAACCATCATTCCTAGGTCTTCCCTGCGGGTATTGCTCCTCAAAGCGTCTTTGAGCATCTTGCATGGCCGCCTGTTCCTCATATAACGGAGGACTCGGAATTCGGTTTGGGGTGTTGTAGTAGGTCGGATGTTGGTAGGAAGTAGCATAATATTCTTGTGGGTTTTGCATATATAAACCAACAATATAGCGAAGCCAATCGCCCGTGTAATTCCCCCACCTTTGGTCATACCTTACCGCCCTATTATGCTCGCGTTTGTAGTGACCCGAACTTTTCCATGTTTATATATATTAATTGAGATTGATATTTACATGATTAAATGTTTCCAACATGTTAAGCAATCAAACTTGTTAAGACTTGATTAATTGAAATATGTTTCATATAGACAATTGACCACCCAAGTTGACCGGTGATTCACGAACGTTAAAACTTGTAAAAACTATATGATGACATATATATGGATATATATATATATATATAGTTAACATGATATTATGATAAGTTAACATATCATTAAGCATATTAACAATGAACTACATATGTAAAAACAAGACTACTAACTTAATGATTTTTAAACGAGACATATATGTAACGATTATCGTTGTAAAGACATTTAATGTATATATATATATCATATTAAGAGATATTCATACATGATAATATCATGATAATATAATAATTTAAAATCTCATTTGATATTATAAACATTGGGTTAACAACATTTAACAAGATCGTTAACCTAAAGGTTTCAAAACAACACTTACATGTAACGACTAACGATGACTTAACGACTCAGTTAAAATGTATATACATGTAGTGTTTTAATATGTATTTATACACTTTTGAAAGACTTCAATACACTTATCAAAATACTTCTACTTAACAAAAATGCTTACAATTACATCCTCGTTCAGTTTCATCAACAATTCTACTCGTATGCACCCGTATTCGTACTCGTACAATACACAGCTTTTAGACGTATGTACTATTGGTATATACACTCCAATGATCAGCTCTTAGCAGCCCATGTGAGTCACCTAACACATGTGGGAACCATCATTTGGCAACTAGCATGAAATATCTCATAAAATTACAAAAATATGAGTAATCATTCATGACTTATTTACATGAAAACAAAATTACATATCCTTTATATCTAATCCATACACCAACGACCAAAAACACCTAAAAACACTTTCATTCTTCAATTTTCTTCATCTAATTGATCTCTCTCAAGTTCTATCTTCAAGTTCTAAGTGTTCTTCATAAATTCTACAAGTTCTAGTTACATAAAATCAAGAATACTTTCAAGTTTGCTAGCTTACTTCCAATCTTGTAAGGTGATCATCCAACCTCAAGAAATCTTTGTTTCTTACAGTAGGTTATCATTCTAATACAAGGTAATAATCATATTCAAACTTTGGTTCAATTTCTATAACTATAACAATCTTATTTCAAGTGATGATCTTACTTGAACTTGTTTTCGTGTCATGATTCTGCTTCAAGAACTTCGAGCCATCCAAGGATCCGTTGAAGCTAGATCCATTTTTCTCTTTTCCAGTAGGTTTATCCAAGGAACTTAAGGTAGTAATGATGTTCATAACATCATTCGATTCATACATATAAAGCTATCTTATTCGAAGGTTTAAACTTGTAATCACTAGAACATAGTTTAGTTAATTCTAAACTTGTTCGCAAACAAAAGTTAATCCTTCTAACTTGACTTTTAAAATCAACTAAACACATGTTCTATATCTGTATGATATGCTAACTTAATGATTTAAAACCTGGAAACACGAAAAACACTGTAAAACCGAATTTACGCCGTCGTAGTAACACCGCGGGCTGTTTTGTGTTAGTTAATTAAAAACTATGATAAACTTTGATTTAAAGTTGTTCTTCTGGGAAAATGATTTTTCTTATGAACATGAAACTATATCCAAAAATCATGGTTAAACTCAAAGTGTAAGTATGTTTTCTAAAATGGTCATCTAGACGTCGTTCTTTCGACTGAAATGACTACCTTTACAAAAACGACTTGTAACTTATATTTCCGACTATAAACCTATACTTTTTCTGTTTAGATTCATAAAATAGAGTTCAATATGAAACCATAGCAATTTGATTCACTCAAAACGGATTTAAAATGAAGAAGTTATGGGTAAAACAAGATTGGATAATTTTTCTCATTTTAGCTACGTGAAAATTGGTAACAAATCTATTCCAACCGTAACTTAATCAACTTGTATTGTATATTATGTAATCTTGAGATACCATAGACACGTATACAATGTTTTGACCTATCATGTCGACACATCTATATATATTTCGGAACAACCATAGACACTCTATATGTGAATGTTGGAGTTAGCTATACAGGGTTGAGGTTGATTCCAAAATATATATAGTTTGATTTGTGATCAATACTGAGATACGTATACACTGGGTCGTGATTGATTCAAGATAATATATATCGATTTATTTCTGTACATCTAACTGTGGACAACTAGTTGTAGGTTACTAACGAGGACAGCTGACTTAATAAACTTAAAACATCAAAATGTATTAAAAGTGTTGTAAATATATTTTGAACATACTTTGATATATATGTACATATTTGTTATAGGTTCGTGAATCGACCAGTGGCCAAGTCTTACTTCCCGACGAAGTAAAAAATCTGTGAAAGTGAGTTATAGTCCCACTTTTAAAATCTAATATTTTTGGGATGAGAATATATGCAGGTTTTATAAATGATTTACAAAATAGACACAAGTACGTGAAACTACATTCTATGGTTGAATTATCGAAATCGAATATGCCCCTTTTTATTAAGTCTGGTAATCTAAGAATTAGGGAACAGACACCCTAATTGACGCGAATCCTAAAGATAGATCTATTGGGCCTAACAAACCCCATCCAAAGTACCGGATGCTTTAGTACTTCGAAATTTATATCATATCCGAAGGGTGTCCCGGAATGATGGGGATATTCTTATATATGCATCTTGTTAATGTCGATTACCAGGTGTTCACCATATGAATAATTTTTATCTCTATGTATGGGATGTATATTGAAATATGAAATCTTGTAGTCTATTGTTACGATTTGATATATATAGGTTAAACCTATAACTCACCAACATTTTTGTTGATGTTTTAAGCATGTTTATTCTCAGGTGATTATTAAGAGCTTCCGCTGTCGCATACTTAAATAAGGACGAGATTTGGAGTCCATGCTTGTATGATATTGTGTAAAACCTGCATTCAAGAAACTTATTTTGTTGTAACATATTTGTATTGTAAACCATTATGTAATGGTCGTGTGTAAACAGGATATTTTAGATTATCATTATTTGATAATCTACGTAAAGCTTTTTAAACCTTTATTGATGAAATAAAGGTTATGGTTTGTTTTAAAATAAATGCAGTCTTTGAAAAACGTCTCATATAGAGGTCAAAACCTCGCAACGAAATCAATTAATATGGAACGTTTTTAATCAATAAGAACGGTACATTTCAGTTGGTATCCGAGCGTTGGTCTTAGACAACCAGAATTTTGCATTAGTGTGTCTTATCGAGTTTGTTAGGATGCATTAGTGAGTCTGGACTTCGACCGTGTTTACTTGAAAAATGATTGCTTAACAAATTTTGTTGGAAACTATATATTTTTAACATGTGAATATTATGTGATATATTAATCTCTTAACGCGTTTGATATTATGTGATAGATGTCTACCTCTAGAACAAGTCCCATTGACTCACCTAATAATAATGAAGAGTCAAATGTAAATTGGAATGATTCATGGACTGATTCACAAGTTCCCGAAGAGGAACCGGAAGAAGAGTCGGAACCGGAAGAAGAGTCGGAACCGGAAGAAGAATCGGAACCGGATGAAGAAATAGAACCGGTGGGGGAAATAATAAAACGGTTAAGTAAAAGAAAATCCTCAACCAACCGACCAAGGTTAATTATGGTCAATGGTGTTTCCGCCAAGGAAGCAAAATATTGGGAGGATTACCAATTCTCCGATGAATCGGATTCCGACGAGAATTCCGATGATGTTATAGAAATTACCCCAACTGAATTTAAAAAGGCAAAAGAAAATAATAAGGGAAAGGGCATAAAAATAGAGAAATCTAATTCCAACCCCGATGAACTTTATATGTATCGTCAACCCCCGAAGTCCTTAAGTTGTAACAATGACCCGGGAACCTCTAAACCACCAGGTTTTTCTAAACCAATGTGGAAAACGACGGCTCGTATTAGGGGAACATCATATATCCCTAGAAACTTGGCAAAACGAACCAAAATCGAAGAAGAAGAAACAAGCGAGTCGGAATAAGATAGTTGTATTCGTGTGGTGTAATATATGTAATATAGTGTGCTTATGCTTTATGATATATGTAAAAATTGCTTGTATTAATAAGTATTTTTTTAAATCTAACTCTTGTCTATTTTACAGTATAAAAACACAAAATGGATAGACAACCCAATATTTTAAGAGACCTACCCGGAGACATGATTGATGAAATCTTGTCTAGAGTCGTCAGAATTCTTCGGCACAACTATTTAAGGCGAGGTCAGTTTGTAAGACATTCGAAGAACATTCCAAGAATGCCTTGGTTTATAAAAGGCTTTCGTTCGAAAGATGGGGGATATCACATTGGGAAATCCATAAGTTACGATGTGTTTACTTTGACGCATATATTGCGGGGAACCCAAATGCTATTTTACGCAATGGGTTAAGAAATTATTTTGACTCAATATATCCGAATATTGGACTTCGTGATTTAGAAAAAGCGGCTAACATGCAATATAAAGAAGCATGTTATGCTTACGGATTAGTAACGTTCGCTTCTCACCAAAGTGAGAACAAGAACATCGGGCTACAACTATTAAACAAAACGTTCCCACAAGTGACGGAGTCGGTAATTGGGGTAAGAAATGAGGTTTTTAGATTGTTACGGGACTGTTGGACATTACGTAACCCTCGTCCCTTTGACGACGTTACAACACGATGTCTTATCAACGGCCATAACGGTTATGTTTCACAAGACCAAGGATGGGAAGTAGTCCTAGTAAAACCAGAATGCATGACTTGTTTCTGGACGTATGAATTACGTGTCTTTATTGCCTTTGCTGAACGACTTGTGTACTAGCTAGAATTATCTTCACAACCATCTTGTATCAAATTTATTGTGTGATATATTTCATGCTATATGTAAAATAAGCGGTATTGTAAGTTTGTAAAATATTGTGTAAAAGTTTGAACGCGAAATATTATTATAATCAGTTTTTCATATAGAATTTTAGTAGTTGAATTGTATATTAGCTACTAAGTATGAACTTAACGGGTAGGTACTACCCGAATTTAAACTTATAAAACGCTAATATGAAGAAAAAGCTTTTATAAATGAGTTCATATTATGCTACGAAATACTATTAACTACTCTTAATATTCTGTATGATTAACTTGTTCCATTTGACTATTTTGAAGGAAATGGCACCGACTACTCGACACACCGTGAATATGAATGAAGAGGAATTCCGTACTTTTCTAGCTTCAAACATAGCCGCAGTACTGGCTGCGCTACATACCAACAATAACCTTGGATCTAGCAGTACAGGAAATCGTGTAGGATGCACCTACAAAAAATTCACTGCCTGCAAACCTTTGGAATTTGATGGAACCGAAGGACCGATCGGATTTAAATGGTGGACCGAGAAGGTCGAATCGGTGTTTGCCATAAGTAAGTGTACTGAAGAGGACAAAGTGAAGTATGCTACGTATACCTTCATAGGTTCTGCGTTAACATGGTGGAATACCTATCTAGAGCAAGTGGGACAAGACGATGCGTACGCACTACCGTGGTCAGCATTCAAGCACTTGATGAACGAGAAGTACCGTCCCAGAACCGAGGTCAATAAGCTCAAGACAGAACTTAGAGGGTTACGAACCCAAGGATTTGATATTACCACGTACGAAAGACGATTCACAGAATTGTGCCTATTGTGTCCGGGAGCGTTCGAAGATGAGGAAGTGAAGATCGACTCGTTTGTGAAAGGATTACCAGAAAGAATCCAAGAAGATATAAGTTCACACGAGCCTGCCTCCATACAACAGGCATGTAGAATGGCTCACAAACTAGTGAACCAGATTGAAGAAAGAATTAAAGAACAGACTGCTGAAGAGGCCAATGTGAAGCAAGTCAAAAGAAAGTGGGAGGAAAACGGTGATAAGAATCACCAATACAACAACAGCAATTACAACAATAATCACAACAATTATCCCAACAATCGCAACATCAATCGCAACTACAACAAACGGCCCAACAACAACAACAACAACAACAACAACAACAACAACAACAACAACAACAACAGCAACTACAACAATCATCCCAATAACAATAATAACCGCAACAACAACAACAATCAGAAGCAGCTATGCCAAAGGTGTGAAAAGTATCACTCGGGGTTCTGCACCAAATTTTGCAACAAGTGTAAAACAAATGGTCATAGCGCGGCGAAGTGTGAGGTCTACGGACCAGGGGTTAATAGAACGAAAGGAACAAATGGTGTCGGAACGAGTAATGGCAGAGCAAGTAGTGTCGGAGCAAGTTATGCCAATGTAGTTTGTTATAAATGTGGAAAACCGGGCCACATTATTAGAAATTGTCTGAACCAGGAGAACACGAATGGACAAGGCCGCGGAAGAGTTTTCAATATTAATGCGGCAGAGGCACAGGAAGACCCGGAGCTTGTTACGGGTACGTTTCTTATTGATAATAAATCTACTTACGTTTTATTTGATTCGGGTGCGGATAGAAGCTATATGAGTAGAGATTTTTGTGCTAAATTAAGTTTTCCATTGACGCCTTTGGATAGTAAATTTTTACTCGAATTAGCAAATGGTAAATTAATTTCAGCAGATAATATATGTCGGAATCGAGAAATTAAACTGGTTACCGAAACATTTAAGATTGATTTGATACCAGTAGAGTTAGGGAGTTTTGATGTGATAATCGGTATGGACTGGTTGAAAGAAGTGAAAGCAGAGATCGTTTGTTACAAAAATGTAATTCGCATTATACGAGAAAAAGAAAAACCCTTAATGGTGTACGGAGAAAAGGGCAACACGAAGCTACATCTTATTAGTAATTTGAAGGCACAAAAACTAATAAGAAAAGGTTGCTATGCTGTTCTAGCACACGTCGAGAAAGTACAAACTGAAGAAAAGAGCATCAATGATGTTCCCATTGCAAAAGCATTTCCCGATGTATTTCCGAAAGAATTACCGGGATTACCCCCACATCGATCCGTTGAATTTCAAATAGATCTTGTACCAGGAGCTGTACCAATAGCTTGTGCTCCTTACAGACTCGCACCCAGCGAGATGAAAGAACTGCAAAGCCAATTACAAGAACTTTTAGAGCATGGTTTCATTCGACCAAGCACATCACCGTGGGGAGCTCCTGTTTTGTTTGTCAAGAAGAAAGATGGTACATTCAGGTTATGTATCGACTACCGAGAGTTGAACAAACTTACCATCAAGAACCGCTACCCACTACCGAGAATCGATAACTTATTTGATCAACTACAAGGCTCGTCTGTTTATTCAAAGATTGACTTACGTTCCGGGTATCATCAAATGCGGGTGAAAGAAGATGATATTCCAAAGACTGCTTTCAGAACACGTTACGGTCATTACGAGTTTATGGTCATGCCGTTTGGTTTAACTAATGCACCAGCTGTGTTCATGGACCTTATGAACCGAGTGTGTGGACCATATTGTTTTCATTGATGACATACTTATTTACTCAAAGAATGACCAAGAACACGGTGAACATTTGAGAAAGGTGTTAGAAGTATTGAGGAAGGAAGAATTGTACGCTAAGTTTTCAAAGTGTGCATTTTGGTTGGAAGAAGTTCAATTCCTCGGTCACATAGTGAACAAAGAAGGTATTAAGGTGGATCCGGCAAAGATAGAAACTGTTGAAAAGTGGGAAACCCCGAAAACTCCAAAACACATACGCCAGTTTTTAGGACTAGCTGGTTACTACAGAAGGTTCATCCAAGACTTTTCCAGAATAGAAAAACCCTTGACTGCATTAACGCATAAAGGGAAGAAATTTGAATGGAATGCTGAACAAGAGAAAGCGTTTCAGTTATTGAAGAAAAAGCTAACTACGGCACCTATATTGTCATTGCCTGAAGGGAATGATGATTTTGTGATTTATTGTGACGCATCAAAGTAAGGTCTCGGTTGTGTATTAATTCAACGAACGAAGGTGATTGCTTATGCGTCTAGACAATTGAAGATTCACGAACAAAATTATACGACGCATGATTTGGAATTAGGCGCGGTTGTTTTTACATTAAAGACTTGGAGGCACTACTTATATGGGGTCAAAAGTATTATATATACCGACCACAAAAGTCTTCAACACATATTTAATCAGAAACAACTGAATATGAGGCAGCGTAGGTGGATTGAATTGTTGAATGATTACGACTTTGAGATTCGTTACCACCCGGGGAAGGTAAATGTGGTAGCCGATGCCTTGAGCAGGAAGGACAGAGAACCCATTCGAGTAAAATCTATGAATATAATGATTCATAATAACCTTACTACTCAAATAAAGGAGGCGCAACAAGGAGTTTTAAAAGAGGGAAATTTAAAGGATGAAATACCCAAAGGATCGGAGAAGCATCTTAATATTCGGGAAGACGGAACCCGGTATAGGGCTGAAAGGATTTGGGTACCAAAATTTGGAGATATGAGAGAAATGGTACTTAGAGAAGCTCATAAAACCAGATACTCAATACATCCTGGAACGGGGAAGATGTACAAGGATCTCAAGAAACATTTTTGGTGGCCGGGTATGAAATCCGATGTTGCTAAATATGTAGGAGAATGTTTGACGTGTTCTAAGGTCAAAGCTGAGCATCAGAAACCATCAGGTTTACTTCAACAACCCGAAATCCCGGAATGGAAATGGGAAAACATTACCATGGATTTCATCACTAAATTTCCAAGGACTGCAAGTGGTTTTGATACTATTTAGGTAATAGTTGATCGTCTCACCAAATCAGCACACTTCCTGCCAATAAGAGAAGATGACAAGATGGAGAAGTTAGCACGACTGTATTTGAAGGAAGTCGTCTCCAGACATGGAATACCAATCTCTATTATCTCTGATAGGGATGGCAGATTTATTTCAAGATTCTGGCAGACATTACAGCAAGCATTAGGAACTCGTCTAGACATGAGTACTGCCTATCATCCATAAACTGATGGGCAGAGCGAAAGGACGATACAAACTCTTGAAGACATGCTACGAGCATGTGTTATTGATTTCGGAAATAGTTAGGATCGACATCTACCGTTAGCAGAATTTTCCTACAACAACAGCTACCATTCAAGCATTGAGATGGCGCCGTTTGAAGCACTTTATGGTAGAAAGTGCAGGTCTCCGATTTGTTGGAGTGAAGTGGGGGATAGACAGATTACGGGTCCGGAGATAATAGAAGAAACTACCGAAAAGATCATCCAAATTCAACAACGGTTGAAAACCGCCCAAAGTCGACAAAAGAGCTACGCTGACATTAAAAGAAAAGATATAGAATTTGAAATTGGAGAGATGGTCATGCTTAAAGTTGCACCTTGGAAAGGTGTTGTTCGATTTGGTAAATGAGGGAAATTAAATCCAAGGTATATTGGACCATTCAAGATTATTGATCGTGTCGGACCAGTAGCTTACCGACTTGAGTTACCTCAACAACTCGCGGCTGTACATAACACTTTCCACGTCTCGAATTTGAAGAAATGTTTTGCTAAAGAAGATCTCACTATTCCGTTGGATGAATTCCAAATCAACGAAAAACTTCAATTCATCGAAGAACCCGTCGAAATAATGGATCGTGAGGTTAAAAGACTTAAGCAAAACAAGATACCAATTATTAAGGTTCGATGGAATGCTCGTAGAGGACCCGAGTTCACCTGGGAGCATGAAGATCAGATGAAGAAGAAATACCCGCATCTATTTCCAGAAGATTCGGCAACACCTTCAACAGCTTAAAATTTCGGGACGAAATTTATTTAACGGGTAGGTACTGTAGTGACCCGAACTTTTCCATGTTTATATATATTAATGGAGATTGATATTTACATGATTAAATATTTCCAACATGTTAAGCAATCAAACTTGTTAAGACTTTATTAATTGAAATATGTTTCATATAGACAATTGACCACCCAAGTTGACCGGTGATTCACGAATGTTAAAACTTGTAAAAACTATATGATGACATATATATGGATATATATATATATATATATATATATATATATATATATATATATATATATATATATATATATATATATATATATATATAGTTAACATGATATTATGATAAGTTAACATATCATTAAGCATATTAACAATGAACTACATATGTAAAAACAAGACTACTAACTTAATGATTTTTAAACGAGACATATATGTAACGATTATCGTTGTAAAGACATTTAATGTATATATATATATCATATTAAGAGATATTCATACATGATAATATCATGATAATATAATAATTTAAAATCTCATTTGATATTATAAACATTGGGTTAACAACATTTAACAAGATCGTTAACCTAAAGGTTTCAAAACAACACTTACATGTAACGACTAACGATGACTTAACGACTCAGTTAAAATGTATATACATGTAGTGTTTTAATATGTATTTATAAACTTTTTAAAGACTTCAATACACTTATCAAAATACTTCTACTTAACAAAAATGCTTATAATTACATCCTCGTTCAGTTTCATCAACAATTCTACTCGTATGCACCCGTATTCGTACTCGTACAATACACAGCTTTTAGACGTATGTACTATTGGTATATACACTCCAATGATCAGCTCTTAGCAGCCCATGTGAGTCACCTAACACATGTGGGAACCATAATTTGGCAACTAGCGTGAAATATCTCATAAAATTACAAAAATATGAGTAATCATTCATGACTTATTTACATGAAAACAAAATTACATATCCTTTATATCTAATCCATACACCAACGACCAAAAACACCTACAAACACTTTCATTCTTCAATTTTCTTCATCTAATTGATCTCTCTCAAGTTCTATCTTCAAGTTCTAAGTGTTCTTCATAAATTCTACAAGTTCTAGTTACATAAAATCAAGAATACTTTCAAGTTTTCTAGCTCACTTCCAATCTTGTAAGGTGATCATCCAACCTCAAGAAATCTTTGTTTCTTACAGTAGGTTATCATTCTAATATAAGGTAATAATAATATTCATTCTTTGGTTCAATTTCTATAACTATAACAATCTTATTTCAAGTGATGATCTTACTTGAACTTGTTTTCGTGTCATGATTCTGCTTCAAGAACTTCGAGCCATCCAAGGATCCGTTGAAGCTAGATCCATTTTTCTCTTTTCCAGTAGGTTTATTCAAGGAACTTAAGGTAGTAATGATGTTCATAACATCATTCGATTCATACATATAAAGCTATCTTATTCGAAGGTTTAAACTTGTAATCACTAGAACATAGTTTAGTTAATTCTAAACTTGTTCGCAAACAAAAGTTAATCCTTCTAACTTGACTTTTAAAACCAACTAAACACATGTTATATATCTATATGATATACTAACTTAATGATTTAAAACCTAGAAACACGAAAAACACTGTAAAACCGAATTTACGCCGTCGTAGTAACACCGCAGGCTGTTTTGGGTTAGTTAATTAAAAACTATGATAAACTTTGATTTAAAAGTTGTTCTTCTGGGAAAATGATTTTTCTTATGAACATGAAACTATATCCAAAAATCATGGTTAAACTCAAAGTGTAAGTATGTTTTCTAAAATGGTCATCTAGACGTCGTTCTTTCGACTGAAATGACTACCTTTACAAAAACGACTTGTAACTTATATTTCTGACTATAAACCTATACTTTTTCTGTTTAGATTCATAAAATAGAGTTCAATATGAAACCATAGCAATTTGATTCACTCAAAACGGATTTAAAATGAAGAAGTTATGGGTAAAACAAGATTGGATAATTTTTCTCATTTTAGCTACGTGAAAATTGGTAACAAATCTATTCCAACCATAACTTAATCAACTTGTATTGTATATTATGTAATCTTGAGATACCATAGACACGTATACAATGTTTCGACCTATCATGTCGACACATCTATATATATTTCGGAACAACCATAGACACTCTATATGTGAATGTTGGAGTTAGCTATACAGGGTTGAGGTTGATTCCAAAATATATATAGTTTGAGTTGTGATCAATACTGAGATATGTATACACTGGGTCGTGATTGATTCAAGATAATATATATCGATTTATTTCTGTACATCTAACTGTGGACAACTAGTTGTAGGTTACTAACGAGGACAGCTGACTTAATAAACTTAAAACATCAAAATGTATTAAAAGTGTTGTAAATATATTTTGAACATACTTTGATATATATGTACATATTTGTTATAGGTTCGTGAATCGACCAGTGGCCAAGTCTTACTTCCCGACGAAGTAAAAATCTGTGAAAGTGAGTTATAGTCCCACTTTTAAAATCTAATATTTTTGGGATGAGAATACATGCAGGTTTTATAAATGATTTACAAAATAGACACAAGTACGTGAAACTACATTCTATGGTTGAATTATCGAAATTGAATATGCCCCTTTTTATTAAGTCTGGTAATCTAAGAATTAGGGAACAGACACCCTAATTGACGCAAATCCTAAAGATAGATCTATTGGGCCTAACAAACCCCATCCAAAGTACCGGATGCTTTAGTACTTCGAAATTTATATCATATCCGAAGGGTGTCCCGGAATGATGGGGATATTCTTATATATGCATTTTGTTAATGTCGATTACCAGGTGTTCACCATATGAATAATTTTTATCTCTATGTATGGGATGTATATTGAAATATGAAATCTTGTGGTCTATTGTTACGATTTGATATATATAGGTTAAACCTATAACTCACCAACATTTTTGTTGACGTTTTAAGCATGTTTATTCTCAGGTGATTATTAAGAGCTTCCGCTGTCGCATACTTAAATAAGGACGAGATTTGGAGTCCATGCTTATATGATATTGTGTAAAAACTGCATTCAAGAAACTTATTTTGTTGTAACATATTTGTATTGTAAACCATTATGTAATGGTCGTGTGTAAACAGGATATTTTAGATTATCATTATTTGATAATCTACGTAAAGATTTTTAAACCTTTATTGATGAAATAAAGGTTATGGTTTGTTTTAAAATGAATGCAGTCTTTGAAAAACGTCTCATATAGAGGTCAAAACCTCGCAACGAAATCAATTAATATGGAACGTTTTTAATCAATAAGAACGGGACATTTCAGCGTTGTTCTTCATGATATTAGTTAAACTGTTGCCTTTGTTCCTCATATTGGTTATCCCTGTGTTGATAACCTACCCTCATATCATGAAAACCGGAAATCACTTCCTCCAACTCTTCTTCCCTTGACCTTTGTGTCCTCCTACGCCTGCGCCTTTGCGCTTGTGGTAACTGTTCTTCAGTTTCAGGTTCTTCCATGTGAACCTCTTCCCCCGCTTCATCTCTTCCAACACCGCTACCACCCGCTTCATGATCATGGGCACGTGGTGGTTCGTTTACCCTCGGGACAAATGGAATAAGCCTTTGATGATTGTTGTAGCTCAAAAATTCTGCATTCAGATAATAAGTCTTGCTTAAAGGCTTCATTGTTGTACTGTTTGGAATCAACTGAGAGAAATCGACACCAAAATGCCTGGCAATTTGGGTGATGTAATGCCCACCAACAATCTGATTCAACCCTCTATCTCCCCGCGAGTTGTCAAGATAATCCGCCAAAGTAGATGGAATGTAAACACTACTTTGGTTGTAGATTTTGTCTACAAGAAAAACATCTTGACGTGTTACCTTATTTGTGCCATGTTTTCTTGCATTAAACGTACATGCAACTAGTCGATGAAGCATTCTTTTGTCTTTATCATTTATATCGGTGAACTTGCTTCGGCTAGAGGAGAATTAAGTGTCACTCATATCGTTCCAAAATGGGTGTAGATCATAAGAATCATCATAATACTCGGCTGACCGTAAGTAAGCATTGAGTTGGGCATCATCTAGCTCAATATACAGATCAAATAGTCAGGCCAACTCAATTTGACTAAGTGCTCGATCGATCCCACCTAAACAAAATCTCATGAAATTTTGATTTGTCGGGTCCATGATGAGATCAAAACGTAAGGATGCTATGAATTCTTTGCATAATTCTGGGTATATGACATCATTGAATCAAATAATTCTTTCCCATGCCCTGACTGTTATTAGCCTGCCAGTTAAAAGTCGGTATTTAACCTCCAACATTCTCGAAACTCTATCATATTCCCTTGCTTCAACCAATGGAGCCGGGTCAAAATACCAAGTGGCATCACATGTTTTGTTGGCTACCCAATTATATGCACTTGCGTAATCCGGATGATCCCGGACATAAGCTAACCAAACCCTTGGATCATTTTGATCCAGTGATCCTTCGGGTGAAGATTGTCGTTCATTTGGTGGAGAATTGTGTTCATCCGAAGAATCTTGTTCTTCTCGGTATCAGTGGGAAGGTTCTTCTTGTTGTTGACTTGCCCTTGATCTAAAGTTGTACTGCACACATAAAACATACACCAAAACAAAAGGGGCGCATAGACAATATTATGCATTAGTGTGAGTTCATCATAAATCAAGTATATGTTCAAAAATACATATAGCACATAATCATGTTAATCATTCATGTAAACATTTTCTCAAAAGATCCAAGATTAACATAACAAATCTAGCGTTTTAGAAACCAAATTTGAACATGAACCTCATATCATTCTCATTCCCCAAACTACCACATTAGATACAAAGTAATGGAAACTTAACAATTGTCAAGTATTTATATCAATTAAGAACCAAAATATGTTAGATTTCCAAAACATTAACCATGTCATGCTCAAAATGTGATACATATTTATGAAGTACACAAATTATCTCAAACATTCACAAACACTTTGCTAGGAACCAAATTCAACCAAATTCAAAGCAAAAATTCGGATTTAAATTTTACATAAACCCTAGAATCATAAATATACCCTAAAAACACAATGTAATATGATTTCAAGGCATACAAGGCAATTATAACAACCTAAAGCATGTTAATGTATAGAACAATTATCAATTCAAGAAAACCCACATAAATTTCTTAAGCAATTCGAAAAATTAAGCATGAAATCGAAGTATTGGAAAGAAAATTAAGTGGAATCATATGAACATACCCTAGGCATCTTGATTTAGGCTTTGATTTGAGAAGAATTGGTTAAAATTGGAAGGATTGAAATTAGGATTTGTAGTGTTTTAGAGTGAAAGAGAGAATGAATCTGCAATTTTGGGTGAGGAGTGAGTGAAAAACAAGTGTGTGGTTGTAAAGAGGAGATAAAATCGTGGGTCCCACAAAAATTTGAAGCTGATCCGACCAAGATTTAAGAGTGCGCCAAGCGCATATTTTTGGGTGCGCAGCGCGCCCTAACGATCTGAGCTAAAAAACTTTCTGACCCAGTTTTTGCAAAGTGCGCTGAGCGCACATCTTAGGGGTGCACGGCGCGCACAGTGGTTTTCAGCTATTTTTTTCTCGTTTGGTCAGTACAGTGAGGTTGGTAACAGATTGGTGAAGGTAATGGCATTCAACAAAAATTAAAATCACTCAAAATCATGTAATTCACACAAAAACCCATTTTTAACATTTGTGAAGGTTTTAAAAACACGAGTCGCTTCACCCGACTCCTCCCCCAAAGTTAGGTAGCTTTGGGGTTGAAAATGAGTTTTACCTCATTTTCAATGTTCATGGGTCCGTCATCATATAGTTTGACCTTGTGTCCATTTACCTTAAACGTATCACCCTTCGCATTCCGTAATTCCACCGTTCCATACGGAAAAACCTTGTTAACAACAAATGGTCCCATCCATCGGGACTTGAGTTTTCCAGGGAAAAGTTTAAATCGTGAGTTGAATAACAAAACACGATCACCTTCTTTAAAATCTTTCGGATTCTTAAGACGGTTATCGTGTCAAACTTTGGTCTTTTCCTTGTATATGAGCGAGTTTTCATAGGCGTTATGTCTCAACTCATCCAACTCATTTAGTTGGTTTAAACGAAGGTTTCCCGCGTCTTCAAGATCGAGATTACAAGTCTTAAGAGCCCAATGTGATTTGTGTTCTATCTCCAAAGGGAGATGACATGCCTTCCCATAGACTAGGCGGTAAGGTGTGGTTCCAATAGGAGTTTTGTAGGCGGTTCTAAATGCCCACAAAGCATCGTCAAGCTTCGTTGACCACACCTTAGGATTGGATCCAACTGTTTTCTCAAGGATCCTTTTAAGTGCTCGATTTGTATTTTCAACTTGCCCACTTGTTTGTGGGTGATAAGATGTAGAAATTTTATGGGTTATCCCATATCATTTTAACACCTTTTCTAATTGATTGTTGAAAAAATGGGTACCACGATCACTAATTAAAGCCTTCGGGGTACCGAACCGCCCAAAAAGGTCTGTAAGAAAAGTTACAACAACTCGTGCATTATTTGTGGGGAGAGCCTTTGCCTCAGCCCATTTTGATACGTAGTCAACGGCAACGAGTATGTATTGGTTGGAATGAGATTTTGGGAATGGTCCCATGAAATCAATGCCCCAAATATCGAAAACCTCACAAACTTGGATTATGTTTTGAGGCATTTCGTCTCTTTGACTAATATTTCCTGCCCTTTGGCAAGAATCGCATGATTTACATATACGGTGGGCATCTTTAAAGATGGAAGGCCAATAAAAACTGGCCTCATAGACTTTTCTCCCCGTGGTTTGGGGTCCGAAATGTCCACCAGTGGGACCAAGATGACATTGGAGAAGAATTTGATTGCATTCTTCCCCGGAGACACATCGACGGATTATTCCATCGGGACACCATTTGAAGAGATACGGGTTTTCCCAAAAATAATATTTTAAATCACTGAAAAATTTCTTTCATTTTTGATGTGACATACCGGTTTCTAGGGATCTACCCGCAAGATAGTTGGCAATGTCAACAAACCAAGGATCATCAATTTTCTCAATTTTCATGAGATTTTCGTCCGGAAAGTTATCTTGGATAACATTCTCATGTAGAACTCCAAGATTCGGGTTCTCAATGCGAGAAAGGTGATCAGCAGCTAGGTTTTCGGCCCCTTTTTGTCTTTAATATCAATGTAAAATTCTTGCAAAAGCAAGACCCAACGTATTAATCGGGGCTTAGCATCTTGCTTAGCAAGCAAGTACTTTAATGATGAATGGTCTGTATAGACAACCGTCTTTGCTAGTACCAAATAGGATCGGAATTTATCAAACGAAAAGACAATTGCCAGGAGTTCCTTCTCGGTGGTAGTGTAATTAAGTTGGGCTCCTTGCAATGTCTTACTAGCATAATAAATGGGCTGAAAATGTTTTTCAATTCTTTGCCCCAAGATGGCACCAATAGCAAAGTCACTTGCATCACACATAAGTTCGAATGGAATTGACCAATTCGGCGATATGAGAATGGGTGATTGCGTGAGCTTTGCTTTAAGGAGGTTAAAGGCGTTAAGACACTCGTTCGTGAAGACAAATGGAGCGTCTTTCTCAAGAAGTTTGTTCATCGGGGTCGCAATTTTATAAAAATCTTTCATGAACCGACGGTAAAAACCGGTGTGCCCCAGAAAACTTCTTACACCTTTCACATTTGTCAGTGGTGGTAATTTGGCTATGACTTCCACTTTAGCTCTATCCACCTCCAATCCCGCACAAGAAATTTTATGACCTAATACAATGCCCTCTCTTACCATGAAATGGCATTTTTCCCAGTTAAGCACAAGATTAGATTCTTCACACCTTATCAACATATGCTCAAGATTATTAAGACATGAGTCAAAAGAATCACTGAAGACTGGAAAGTCATCCATGAATACTTCCATAAAGTCTTCAATCATATCATGAAAAATAGCTACCATACACCTTTGAAAGGTAGCAGGAGCATTGCATAAGCCAAAGGGCATACGTCGATAGGAGAAAGTGCCATAAGGGCATGTAAAGGTGGTTTTCTCTTGGTCCTCGGGCACTATAGGGATTTGGAAATATCCCGAGAAACCATCAAGAAAACAATAAAAGTTCTTTCCTGCCAACCTTTCCAACATTTGATCAATGTAAGGAAGGGGAAAATGGTCTTTTCGGGTAGCATCATTTAATTTTCTGTAATCAATACATACCCTCCAACCCGTGACAGTCCTAGTGGAAATTAATTGATCGTTTTCATTGGTGATAACGGTAATGCCACCCTTTTTGGGTACACATTGGACCAGACTCACCCAAGGACTATCCAAAATTGGGTAAATAAGACCCGCATCAAGGAGTTTGGCAATCTCCTTTTTAATGACTTCTTGCATATTAGGGTTCAGTCGTCTTTGTCTTTGTACACATGGCTTATAGTTATCCTCCATTAGTATCTTATGTATATAATAAGAGGGACTTATACCCTTGATGTCATGAATTTTCCATGCTAGAGCCGGTTTATGGGCTTTTAACATGGAAACAAGTTTTGATTTCTCACTTACAGAGAGTTCGGATGAAATGATAACCGGGAGAGTAGAATCCTCTTGAAGGTAAGCATATTCCAAGTGACTTGGAAGTGGCTTCAGTTCCAAAATGGGAGGTTCTTCAATCGATGTTTTACATCGGTACTCATTTTTTAAATCCAACTTTCTGTATTCTTCATCATTTGGCTCATAACCGTTAGCCATCAAAGTGGTCAACATCTCCACTTCTTCCACCATGTTTTCTTCATCACCTTATGCCAAAATGCATTCTCCCGAACCTTGCAATTCTGGAAATTCTTGCAACAACTCTGAATACGTGTCTACGGTTTGCAAATAATAACATTTATCATCAGTAGACTCGGGGTATTGCAAGGCATGGTCAACAGAAAAGGTAACCTTAATATCCTCAATGCTAAGGGTCAATTTTTGACCATGAACATCTATCATAGCTCTAGCGGTATTGAGGAAAGGTCGACCCAATATAAGAGGCACACGTGTGTCCTCTTCCATGTCCAGAATTACAAAATTGGCCGGAAATACTAGGGTACCCACTTTTACTAACATATTCTCTAAAATTCCACGAGGGAATTTAACAGAGCGGTCTGCTAGTTGAATTGCCATTCGGGTTGGTTTTAGCACCCCGGGGTCTAGCTTAACATATAATGAATAAGGCATCAAATTAATGCTAGCCCCTAGATCTGCTAATGCTTTAATGCATTCCAAATCTCCTAGAAGACATGGTATGGTAAAACTCCCAGGATCTGCTAACTTCTTTGGTATTTTGTTCATCAAAATTGCGGAACAATTAGCATTCATGGTGACGGATGAAAGTTCCTCCATTTTCTTCCGATTAGTAAGTAAGTCTTTTAAGAACTTAGCATACTTGGGCATACCTGAAATCACATCAATGAAAGGCATATTTATGTTAATTTGTTTAAACATATCTAAAAAATTTGACCTTTCAGCTTCGAGCCTTTCTTGTTGTTGTTTCCTTGGGTATGGGAGCGGTGGTTGATATGGCTTCACTGCGGGTTTTTCCCGTTCTTCATCCTCAACCACTTGTTCCGGCTCCTTAACCGGTTCATCATTTTTGTTCAACGGAACACTGAAATCAGAATCTTCAGGCATTCTTGGAGCTTCGTATGCTAGACCACTCCGTGTGGTGATAACATTGGCGTGCTCATTTCGGGGGTTCTTATTGGTATCGCCCGGTAAACTCCCTGGTTTTTTTTCACTAAGTAAACTAGCTAAACCACTCATTTGCTTCTCCAAATTCTGAATTGAGGCTTGTTGGTTTCTAAACTGGTGTTCGTTTTTCTCGTTTGTTTGGTTTATGTTTGTAACAAGCTGGGTTTGTGATGCAATCAACTTTTCCAACATACTCTCCAAATTTGACTTTTTTTCTTCCTGTTGGGGTTTTTGATAAAAACCCGGAGTTTGTTGTTGGAACCCACTACTTGACCCTTGTTGGTAATTGGAATTTTGACCTTAAGGGTTGTATGGGTTGTTGAAGTTTCGGTTAAACTGGGCTCTTCCTTGAAATTGATTATTATTTCTTTGGCTTATGAAAGCCACTTCTTCTTTTTGAGCGATTGTTAGACCGGCATCACAATCTTTTCCTAAATGGAGACCACCACAGTATTCACAACCTACTTTCATACTATGAATTTCCTTGGTGATTTTGTCCATGTTTCGAGCAACACCGTCTATTTTTACACTCAGGGAACTAAGGTCATCATAAGCACCGGCGCTTTGGACTTGAGCATTACGAGTAATTGGTCATTCTTGATGCCACTCATGAGAATAATCGGCTAGCTTCTCGATTATCTCATAAGTCTCTTGCTCGGTTTTGTCCATGAGTGAATCTCCGGACGCTTGATCAATGGAAATTCGGGTTGCAACATCACAACCCTTGTAAAAGATTTGGACTTTTTGGAAGGTATCCAAACCATGGTTTGGACAACCTCTTAACATTTTGGAAAATTGATTCCATGCTTCGTACAAGGTTTCCATCGGCTTTTGACAGAATTGGGTAATTTCGTGTTGGAGTCTCGCGGACTTAGAAGCTGAAAAATATTTCTTAAGAAAATTTTCCAACATACCATCCCAAGTTTCTATCGTAGCCTCAGCCAATGAATCTAACCAACTTCGTGCTTCCCCGTGGAGTATCCATGGGAAAAGTCTTAAAAATATGGCCTGGTCAGTGTCTGGTTTAAGTTTGAAAAGAAGACATATCTCTTGAAAAAGACGAATATGTTCGTTTGCATCTTCATTCGGACCACCACTAAATTGACACCTGTTATTAATCATTTGGAGGATAGGTCCTTTTATTTCAAAATTTACATCACCAGTGGGCGGGGTAATAGCACTACCTTGTCCGGTTCGGGTTGCCTTCATCTTGGCCGCCATTGATTGTCTTGGTACCACCGGTCTTGCTTCTCCTTCCATTTCAAATTTTGGAGGAGGAACGGGCTCACCAAATTCAGAATATCTCGGCTTGGTTGTACTTGATTCTGAATCAAAAGTTTCCTGCTTTGATAAAGATTCAAAAAGTTCAAGTACTTCTTTTGGGATCCTACCAAGCTTTCTATCTAGTTCTGTAAGCGGTGTAAGTAATGGAGAATCTGAACTTCGGGTATGTGGCATATGCAACCTAAAATCTGTCAATCACACAACTAACAAAAACTATTACACGTACCGATTCTATAAGTTTAAAATTCAAAGACTATTAATAATTTAAAAATAATTAAGAAACTACTTAATCACAAATTAGTTAATAATTCTATTTTGACACAAAACTGTCCCCGGCAGCGACGCCAAAAACTTGATGTGCAAAACGTGGTATATGAATTATCGTATGAAATAGTATGGAAAAATACCGATTAGAGATTGCTACACACTAACGGGCAGTATACCCGATCGTGTAGTAGTATAGTAAATGGTAAAATTCGTGTATCGTTCCAAGGACAGTATCTAAATCAAATTAGGATTATAGACTAAATTGTGATTATCTAAGAAAATTACAAGTACAAGATATATTTTGGTTTGCCCTTTTACGATAGGCGAATCAAGTGATGAATGAGATTAAAAAGACAATATTTTTGGTATTTTTAGTTTATGAAAACAGAAAGATAGTTTTGTATTCAAATTAAAGAAATATGCTCATCTAGACTTTTTACCCTTAATGTTGAATGTTATTTAGGATTAAGATCGGATTGATTGGTTATGCACTAGAACTAATTAATTGGTTTACCAAGAGTAGTCTTGCGCAAACACTCAAACGGGATTACATGATGCAAGTGATGTTCTTATCATCTAAGACCTCCTATTTGTAATCAACTAATTCAACTAGTTTGAAGACTTGAAAAATGATCAAGTCAATGGTGTGTTGTACATGATCCACTCCTATATCAACTATAGTGACCCGAACTTTTCCGAACCTTTTTATGATTATATGTTTAATGAAAACTATATTTACATGATTAAATGTTTCCAACATGTTAAGCAATCAAACTTGTTAAGACTTGGTTAATTGAAACAGAAATTTTGTAAACGTCTGATTACCCAGTTTGACCAATGATTCACGAACGCTATAAGTTGTATATGACATGATGATACATAAATGAATAAATATATATGTTTAACATGATATAATGATCATCAAGTATTTCATTAAAAATAGTAACAATAAGTTATATACTTAAAAAGGAGACTATTGACGTATGAAACTCGAAACGATACATATAACGATTATCGTTATAACCACGTCTTACTAAATATATATGAAGCATATTAATACATTGTTATATTATATATAACATGATAATATGATAATTAAATATATCATTAAGTGTATTAACAATGAACTACATAAGTAAAAATAAGACTACTAACTTAAGGATTTTGAAACGAGACATATATGTAACGATTATCGTTGTAATGACATTTAAATGTATATATCATATTAAGATATATTAATATATCATAATATCATGATAATATAATAATTTAAAATCTCATTTGATATTATAAATGATAATGCTAAAAACGAACATATATTTCATAGCATTATTCCTCAAGAAAGACAAGCTTTTAGTTGCAATTGTTCTATTTACAAGTGATATTCGTTTAAATAATAAAAGGTGAAGACAAAAGACAGATTCGACGAATTGAAGACGCAAACGACCAAAAAGCTCAAAAGAACAAAAGACAATCAAAGAGGTTCCAATTATTGATAAGAAACGTCTCGAAACTACAAGAGTACAAGATTCAAAACGCAAAGTACAAAATATAAAATTGTACGCAAGGACGTTCGAAAATCCGGAACCGGGACCAGAGTCAACTCTTAACGCTCGACGCAACGGACTAAAAATTACAAGTTAACTATGTATATAAATATAATATAATATATAATTAATTATATTAATTATATATATATTATATATATATTATAAACCGTCGGTAAACAAAGAGCCAAACTCCTCTGAGCTGTAAAAGTAACCTCCGCGACTCGCGGAGTTTGAAGGCAAAATTGGCCGCGAGTCGCGGAGCCCCAAAATGAAAAACTGCCTATAAAGCCAACCGAATTCTGATCGCAAAAATCAATCTTTTTCTTCCTCATTCATACGTAAAATTTATATTTATATTTATAATTTATATTTTAATTTTAATTATAATTCTAATAATAAGGGTATGTTAGCGAATGTTGTAAGGGTGATAGTCGAAATTCTGTCCGTGTAACGCTACGCTATTTTTAATCATTGTAAGTTATGTTCAACCTTTTTACATTAATGTCTCGTAGCTAAGTTATTATTATGCTTATTTAAAACGAAGTAATCATGATGTTGGGCTAATTACTAAAATTGGGTAATTGGGCTTTGTACCATAATTGGGGTTTGGACAAAAGAACAACACTTGTGGAAATTAGACTATGGGCTATTAATGGGCTTTATATTTGTTTAACTAAATGATAGTTTGTTAATGTTAATATAAAGATTTACAATTGGGCGTCCTTATAAATTACCATATACACTCGATCGGACACGATGGGCGGGGTATTTATATGTACGAATAATCGTTCATTTAACCGGACACGGGAATGGATTAATAGCCACTAGAATAATTAAAACAGGGGTGAAATTACATTCAAGGGTAATTGGTGTAATTGTTAACAAAGTAGTAAAACCTTGGTTTACACGTAGTCGATAACCTGGTGTATTCATTAAACAAAGTATTAAAACCTTGTTACAATTCGAATCCCCAATTAGTTGGAATATTTAACTTCGGGTATAAGAATAATTTGATGAGGACACTCGCACTTTATATTTATGACTGATGGACTGTTATGGAAAAAAACCAGACGGACATATTAAATAATCCAGGACAAAGGACAATTAACCCATGGGCATAAAACTAAAATCAACACGTCAAACATCATGATTACGGAAGTTTAAATAAGCATAATTCTTTTATTTTATATTTAATTTCCTTTATTTTATATTTAATTGCACTTCTAATTATCGCATTTTTATTGTTATTATATTTAATTGCACTTTTAATTATCGTACTTTTTAATTATCGCAAGTTTATTTTATCGCACTTTTATTATTCGCAATTTCATTATCGTTATTTACTTTATGCTTTAATTTAAGTCTTGTAATTATTTTTAATATTTTACATTTGGTTTTAACTGCGACTAAAGTTTTAAAATCGACAAACCGGTCATTAAACGGTAAAAACCCCCCTTTATAATAATAATATTACTTATATATATATTTGTATTTTTATAAAAGTAAACTAATATAGCGTTGAGCTTTGTTTAAAAAAAAAGATTCCCTGTGGAACGAACCGGACTTACTAAAAACTACACTACTGTACGATTAGGTACACTGCCTATAAGTGTTGTAGCAAGGTTTAAGTATATCCATTCTCTAAATAAATAAATATCTTGTGTAAAATTGTAGCATATTTAATAGTTTTTCCTAGTAAAATATAAACTATTTCGTATACCTTAGCTTTGACATCAAGTATTTTTGGCGCCGCTGCCGGGGAAACTCTTAAACGCCGGAAGCGCAACGCTAATATAACAAAGAAAAAAAAAAGATTTTTAGTTAACTTTTATTAAAATTCGTTTTTGTAAAAATACGTTTTAATTATTCAAAAATATAAAAAGAAAAACAAAAATATAAGTATTTTTAAGATTTTGTTAAATATTTAAGTTGATTAAGTTTCTTTATTTTTATTTTAGTTTATAAAAATATAAGTTTTATTTAAATATCTTTTATTTATATTAAAACAGAAAATTAAAAAAAAAAAAAAAAACGCGTAAATTTTCTGTTCCAGGGTTGAATTTTGGAACCCCGCGACTCGCGGAGATAACCTGACACGCCGACAGAAGCCCTAATTCAGCATTAATTACGGTTAATTATTAATTATTATTATTATAACCCTAACTAATTATTATTATTACAATTACTTTTACTTTTTATTTAATTTATATATTTTAGTTAAATTAGTTTTATTAAATTATAAAATTAATAGTTTTAAAAAATTAAAAAATATAAAAATAATATTTTTATAAAAATTGTACTTTTTACAACTTTTTGTATATTTTTATATTTTGTCCCTTTTTAATCGTTGTAGCGTAATATTTGTATTTTTCGCTCATATTTAATTTTAAACTTAGTTTTTGCTATAGTTATTTTTACTCCTAGATTTTTAGGCTTTGCCGTAGAATTCCTTAAGTGCTTTTTCTTTAGACTAAGATTTAGATACTTTAGAATTTTGCGACGCCTTTTTAAGTTTTAGTTTCTTTTTAAGTTATTTCTATTTGGGATTTAGTTTTTCCTGAAGCTTTAATATTTTTAGACGACTTTTACCTATGTATCAATTATCATTCCAATTAGTAATTTCAATTTGCGATTATAATTTTAAGTTAGTTGTAGTAATAAGGTTAGGTTAGTCAAGTATTTTTAAGTTTTTATAAGTTTCTTTTATTTTTCCGTCACCTTTTATTTTTCAACCATTTTTTCTTTTTCGACCTTTTTCGACGAACTCTTTTTCTTTCTTATTTCTCGCTATTCTAGTTTTAGGACATAGATTTTTATTCTACTTCTTATCTAAATTTCTTAAAATTACGAAAAATTATTTTAAGTGGTTAAATTGATAGACATCAAAATTTTCTGGTTCGTAGTAATAGTTGGATTTGTACGTGGACCGGGTTATTGGAGCCAAACAGTCCTCAATTATATTGAGACCAAACGAATCCTGCCCCTCTGCTGCATCTTTTGGCTATTCGAAACGTGGGCAAAATCAGAAAAGTCTATTGATTGGATAACTTATTATAATTTTTCTTTCCTTTTTAAAACTAATAGGATATTCAGTGAATGCACCGAGCAAGACGTTCACCACCTTTTGTACGTTCACCACCTGTAACTCGATCAAGACATTTAGCAAATATAACCGCCGTTGATTTTTCTTTAGAATCGTCATCCAGTCGACCAAGTACTTCAGTTCAAATTTCCGATAATCCATTTTTTGAACCCGACCTCACAATTGAGAATCCGGAGAATATTCAGGAACGGTTCGTAGATCCTGAACCACTAAACTTTCCTCCGGAGCCACCAATCATTCAAACAGAGATTGTTGAGGAACGAACCATTAAATCAGAATCATCTAGTGATACCGATTCAACAAATTCAATTATGGAGAATCTGGAACCTTTAAGTATGGAAGACCGAATGAGAGCTAAACGCACTGGCCAAGGTCACGCAATTACTCATCCAGACATTAATGCGCCAGATTATGAAATCAAAGGACAAATTCTACACATGGTGACTAATCAATGCCAATTTAGTGGTGCGCCTAAGGAAGATCCAAATGAACATCTACGTACCTTTAATAGGATCTGCACACTATTTAAAATCCGAGAAGTGGAGGATGAACAGATATATCTCATGTTATTTCCCTGGACTTTAAAGGGAGAAGCCAAAGATTGGTTGGAATCGTTACCTGAAGGGGCGATCGATACATGGGACGTTTTAGTTGACAAATTTCTTAAACAATTCTTTCCTGCATCTAAAGCCGTAAGACTTCAAGCAGAAATTGTTACGTTCACACAGAAACCAAATGAAACTCTATATGAGGCGTGGACAAGATATGGAAAGTTATTAAGAGGATGTCCGCAACATGGTTTAGACACCTGTCAAATAGTACAAATATTCTACCAAGGATGCGACATCACTACAAGAAAAGACATAGATATAGCAGCTGGTGGTTCTATTATGAAGAAAACCGAAACTGATGCTTACAAAATTATTGATAACACTGCTTCCCACTCACATGAGTGGCACCAAGAAAAAGACATCATTAGATCATCTAAAGCAGCTAGAGCCGATTCTAGCCATGACTTAGATTCCATTTCCGCAAAGATAGATGCTGTGGAGAGACGAATGGAAAAGATGACTAAAGATATTCACTCAATACGAATTAGTTGTGAGCAGTGTGGAGGACCACATTTGACAAAAGATTGTCTCAGTATTGAATTAACAATGGAACAAAGAGAGAATATTTCATACATAAACCAAAGGCCTGGAAATAATTATCAGAATAATTATCAACCGCCAAGACCGATTTACAATCAAAACCAGAATTATAACCGAAATATTCCATACAACAACCAACAAGGTCCTAGCAATCAACAAGTATCCAATAATAATTATAATCAGCAAAGACCTAATTTTCAAAACAAACCACCACAACAAACCGATGATAAAAAGCCGAATTTAGAAGATATGATGACAAAGCTAGTTGAAACTCAAACGCAGTTTTTCACATCTCAAAAACAAACCAATGAACAAAATGCTCAAGCATTTAGAAATCAACAAGCTTCTATTCAAAATCTGGAACAAGAAGTAAGTAACCTAGCAAGGTTAATAGGTGAAAGAAAACCGGGAAGTCTACCTAGTGATACAAATGCTAACCCCAGAAATGAAACAGCTAAAGCCATTACCACAAGAAGTGGTACAACACTTAAACCACCTGAAATACCTGTAACTTCTGATGAAACTATTCCTACTCCACAAGAACCACAACTTGATCAAGATAAGGAAAAAGAACCGGTAGTTGAAAAGGTTAATGAAGATAACACAGTTAAGGATAAACCTTATGTTAAACCATACCAACCACCACTTCCTTACCCGAGTAAAATGAAGAAAGAGAAACTTGAAGCAGAGCAATCCAAATTTTTGGATATGTTTAAACAGATAAATGTAAATCTTCCTTTCATTGATGTGATTTCAGGAATGCCTAGATATGCTAAATTCTTGAAAGATCTAATCTCAAATAGAAAGAAAATGGAAGAACTCTTGGCTGTTACTATGAATGCTAATTGTTCAGCAGTGCTGTTGAATAAGATACCAGAAAAATTATCTGATCCAGGAAGTTTCACAATTCCATGTTTTCTGGGTAGTCTTAGTTCAATAGAAGCATTGGCAGACTTAGGTGCAAGTATAAATCTAATGCCGTATTCACTATACACTAAACTAGACCTTGGAGAATTGAAACCAACCAGAATAAGCATACAACTAGCCGATAGATCAATAAAATATCCTAGAGGGATAATGGAGAACATGCTAGTTAAAGTTGGTACTTTAGTATTTCCAGTAGATTTTGTTGTTCTGGACATGGAAGAAGATTCTCAAGTTCCTCTCATATTAGGAAGACCATTCTTAAACACGGCTAAAGCAATGATAGACGTGTTCGGTAAGAAACTGACCCTAAGTATAGAGGATGAGAGTGTTACCTTTTCAGTTGATAGAGCAATGCAACAACCACAATCTGCAGATGATACATGTTATTATATTCAAACTATAGATGCACATGCAGAATTATTAGAAGAATTTCCAGAATTACAAGGAATAGGAGAATGTTCTTTAGGAGAAGGTAATGAACCAATTGATGAAGCTGAAATGTTAGCTACACTTATAGCTAATGGATATGAACCAACAACAGAAGAAATTCAAATGCTAAAAGAAGAAGACAGATATCGATATAAATCATCGATAGAAGAACCTCCGAAATTAGAGTTAAAGCCACTTCCAAACCATTTGGAATACGCTTATTTACATGGTGAATCTGAATTACCTGTAATAATATCGTCTTCTCTTACTGAAAATGAGAAATCACAACTCATTTCTGTGTTGAAAGCTCATAAACCAGCCATTGCATGGAAGATTCATGATATTAAAGGAATAAGTCCTTCGTATTGCACACATAAAATCCTTATGGAAGAAGGTCATAAAACGTATGTGCAACGCCAACGAAGACTAAATCCTAATATGCAAGATGTAGTTAAGAAGGAGATTATTAAACTGCTAGATGCAGGTTTGATATATCCAATTTCTGATAGTCCATGGGTAAGCCCAGTTCAATGTGTACCTAAGAAGGGTGGCATGACTGTCATTACAAATGAGAAAAATGAGCTTATTCCTACTAGGACTGTAACAGGATGGCGTGTATGTATTGATTATAGAAAATTAAATGACGCCACCAGAAAAGATCACTTTCCCTTACCTTTCATAGATCAAATGTTGGAAAGATTAGCCGGAAATAGCTACTATTGTTTTCTAGATGGATTTTCCGGATATTTTCAAATTCCAATAGCACCCGAGGACCAAGAGAAAACCACATTCACGTGCCCTTATGGTACTTTTGCTTACAAACGCATGCCATTTGGACTTTGCAACGCCCCTGCAACCTTTCAAAGGTGTATGATGGCGATTTTTCACGACATGATAGAAGAATGCATGAAAGTTTTCATGGATGACTTTTCAGTCTTCGGTGATACATTTAAATCATGTCTAGTTAATCTGGAACGAATGCTAATTAGATGCGAAAAATCAAATCTAGTACTTAATTGGGAGAAATGCCATTTCATGGTTAAAGAAGGCATCGTTCTTGGACATAAAATTTCAAAAGAAGGAATTGAAGTGGATAGAGCTAAAGTAGATGTAATTGCTAAACTTCCACATCCCACAAATGTTAGAGGAGTTAGGAGTTTTCTAGGGCATGCCGGTTTTTACCGACGTTTCATTAAAGATTTTTCTAAAATTGCCACTCCTATGAATAAACTCCTAGAAAAGGATGCGCCATTCATCTTTTCAGATGAGTGTATCAAATCTTTTAATATTCTTAAAGAGAAACTCACTAATGCACCGATCATGATAACACCAAATTGGAATCTACCATTTGAACTAATGTGCGATGCAAGTGATTTTGCAATGGGAGCCGTTTTAGGACAAAGGATTGAAAAACGATTTCAACCTATATATTATGCTAGTAAGACGTTACAAGGAGCACAAACAAACTATACAACTACTGAAAAAGAACTCCTTGCTATTGTCTTTGCTTTTGACAAATTTCGATCATATCTCGTTCTAGCAAAAACGGTGGTCTATACCGACCATTCTGCTCTTAGATACCTATTTTCAAAACAAGATGCTAAACCAAGATTAATCCGTTGGATCTTACTCTTACAAGAGTTTGATATTGAAATTCGAGATAAAAGAGGAGCAGAAAATCTCACCGCTGATCATCTTTCTCGTCTTGAAAATCCCGAATTAGAAGTTCTAAATGAATCAGCCATACAAGACAACTTTCCTGATGAATATCTATTGAAGATAGATTATAATGAAATCCCATGGTTTGCAGACTATGCAAACTACTTAGTTTGTGGATTCCTTGAAAAAGGATTATCATACCAAAGACGAAAGAAATTCGTCAGTGATATAAAACACTATTTCTGGGAAGATCCACACCTGTTTAAAAGTTGTCCCGATGGAATAATACGCTGATGTGTATTTGGAGATGAAGCTAGTAAAATTTTAAACCATTGTCACACAGGACCAACAGGAGGGCATTATGGGCCTCAACTAACAGCAAGAAAAGTTTATGATGCTGGATTCTAATGGCCTACAATTTACAAAGACGCACACCTTCTTTGCAAATCCTGTGATGCATGTCAA
The DNA here is from genome assembly GCF_046630445.1 of Rutidosis leptorrhynchoides. Classification (NCBI taxonomy): domain Eukaryota; kingdom Viridiplantae; phylum Streptophyta; class Magnoliopsida; order Asterales; family Asteraceae; genus Rutidosis; species Rutidosis leptorrhynchoides. Next base: position 476,728,868 of record NC_092333.1, on the reverse strand, counting down.
AGGGCCGGAAAAATAAGTCAACGTGATGAAATGCCACAAAATGTCATCCAAGTATGTGAAGTATTTGACATTTGGGGTATTGACTTTATGGGTCCATTTCCAAAATCTCATAATAATCTATTTATACTCGTAGCCATTGATTATGTATCTAAATGGGCGGAAGCACAAGCTCTCCCAACTAACGATGCACGAGTTGTAGTCAACTTTTTAAAACGTCTTTTTGCAAGGTTTGGAACACCGAAAGCTTTAATAAGTGATCGGGGTACTCATTTCTATAATAATCAACTTGAGAAAGTTCTTAAAAGATATGGAGTAACTCATAAAATCTCCACCGCATATCATCCACAAACAAGTGGACAAGTTGAAAATACCAACCGAGCTTTAAAACGTATTCTAGAGAAAACCGTATCAAATCCGAAGGAATGGTCCATTAAATTGGAGGATGCACTCTGGGCTTTTAGAACAGCCTACAAAACTCCAATTGGAACCACACCTTTTAGACTTGTTTATGGAAAAGCATGTCATCTTCCAGTAGAAATTGAACACAAAGCATTTTGGGCTTTGAAGACATGTAATCTTGATTTACATGAAGCCGGACGTCTACGATTAAGTCAACTAAATGAATTAGAAGAATTAAGACATGAAGCATACGAAAATTCGTTAATCTATAAAGAAAGAACGAAGAAATGGCATGATAAAAGAATCAGAAGTTCAAAAGAATTTAAAGAAGGAGACAGAGTTCTTCTTTTCAATTCACGATTCAAGCTATTTCCAGGAAAATTGAAATCAAGATGGTCTGGACCATTCATAGTCAAAAGAGTTTTCCCATACGGAACGATAGAATTAATAAATTCAAATGGGATTGAATTTAAAGTTAATGGTCACAGAGTTAAACATTACATACATGGTCCGATGGAAGTCGACAATGAAGTTAATCACAATTTCGACACCACAGCTAACTAAGTGTGGGGAGAATCAAGTCTTTAAAGGATAATATGTATTTCTGTTAGAGTTAGATTGTCTGTTTTCATGTAGTTCTCGAAAATGGAACCCGAATGGTCTTTCCCTAGCAGACCCTAAAGAACTAGTCTTCTCCCCCCATTCTGAATTTTTATTTTTTTTAGGTTTTTACGAAATGAAGACTGCCTGTAAACTAAACCATGGTCTAATGCTACACGCTTTGATCACTAAAAGAAATAATGACATACTACCGAGTGAATTAGTATCAGTAATTAGAGAAAGAATGGACGGAGTTAGAAAAGAATCCAGATGCGAAGATAATAAGTTACAATTTGGTAAAGGAAAATCAAAATCCGCAGCGAAAAGAAGAGCACGACACCTAGAACGATGTCACAAATGCGGAAAATGGTCACATGGAGGTAAATGTTCAAATAATCAAACCTATTCAAATACCGAATTTGTTACTTTATGCAGAGACGGACCGTTCATATGTTTACAAGAAAAGACACTGAATGCTCGAGGTTACGCCTATGTAGCCATGAAAAACCAATTAAACCGACTATCTTATGAATGGGATAGATCATATAACTAAGAAATCTATTTCACAGGTATGTCTGTACAGTTTTTATTTTATTTTTATTTTTATTTTTAACCTTTTGATAATAAACGCTAATTTGTTCGCTAAAAAGTATTAAATTGGTATTGAATAAAATTAGGTTTGGCGACCGAAATTATTGATATCATTCAAAAATTTATTACATCACTGCGAAATTTAACGTTTATTCTTAAGGTATAAATATCTTTAATCAATCAACCCAAAATATTTCAAAAATTCGTCATGAGTTAAATTAGGTCTTGGAACCGAAATTACTTTACCGAAAAGAGGGGCGCATATTTTTGATAATATTTGATTGATTAAAGTGGGATAAAAAGACAAAAAGATTTTTAATTTTATTTTTACCATGTTTTTAAAATTAATATTTAAATCTTAAATTAATATTGTAAACTTTGTAAAAACAATATATTTAAAATTGTAAATATTTGAAAAATTAATATAAGTTTGATATGAATTTATAAATTTTTAAATTAAGTTTGGTGTGAATTTTTAATTTTTAAAATATAAATTTTTAATTTTATGCATTTCAATTTTAAGTTTGGTGTGAATTTTTTTTATTTAAGTTGTGTGAATTTAAAAACAAAAATTTACTTTATCTCATTAAGTTAAGAATATGATTTTTAAAATTCGTCGTAAGTTGAAGACTAGGTCTTTGAACCGAAATTGCTTTACCCAAGGGAGGGACGAGAACTTTTATTATCATTATTTTTAATCTTATTGATTTAAAGTATGCCAAAAACATTAAAAAACCCAAAAATCTTAGCTTTTAAAACAATCGCTACAAAAAGACAAATTTTAAAATTTTGTCGAAGAACGGACTAGGACATCGATCCGAAACGACCTCGTCCTAAATAACAAGGGAAACAAAATTTTAAAAATTAAGTACTTAATTGTTTTATAAGTTAATGATTATATAAAAAAAATAGCAAACTCCGCGACTCGCGGAGTTTGAAGGGTTATTCACCGCGAGTCGCGGAGGGACCAAAACCCAGAAAAAAAATAAAGAGCTGTAACAGATCAGTGCACTCCACAACTCAAAAACACAGCGAATTCTGCACGAAAAAACCCGAGAAATACACCCCAAAATCACAATTTTTAACCGTTAATCACCAAATCTTTTCCTAAAATCATGTTGAGAAGGATGCTATCTAAGAATTACTCAAGAAAAACGGTAAATTTCTACACCTAAACACCATTTAATCCGAAATTTGGTGTTCTTGAGTCATTTTTTTCCCAATTTGATTTTGATGCTTTTTAGTGTAATTAGGCTTAAATTATTTATGTATTATGCTTGTATAACCTAGATTGATGCTGTTTAACATGATTAGAAGCCTTAAACTTCAAATTTTGAATAATCTAGGGTTTGTGTTCTTGAGCAAATTTGGGGCTTTTTGATATAAACAGGTTATGGCCAATTTTTGTCATGAATTGTTGCTAAAATAAGTAATGTAACATGTTTAGGTAGTTAAATGATCCAAACTTTGAGCCTAAATATGATTTTTGAGAATTAAAGTGGACTTTTTCAAGTCTAAAATTCATGAACTTGATTTTTGAAAGATAATGCCATTTGAGACTTGTTTAATTGCTAGTAATGATTATTTTGACATGTTATTTGAGTTGAATGCTTATGAACTTGGAGAACATTTTCGTATATGCTTATTTGAAAAAGTGTAGATTTGATAAAAATGTGAAAATGAGCTTAAGTTTGATATAAATTGATAATGTCATTGTAATTATTTTTGATTGATGATTTTGCTGACACTAATGCATATTTGGATGCACAAAAATTGTGTTTGATGTGTTTTGCAGAATGAAAGGGGTGAATCTTCATCCCAAGCCCGCAATGCTCCTGCTGAGAATTTGGAACAACAGGAGGTGGATAACTACTACAAGCAGGATATACCTCATCCAGTCATGACCTTTTCCGATATGCACTTGGAAGAGTTGCACCCGAACCTGAGATTTGACAGACTTTGGATAGATTATCCAAAATATCAAAGGGGTTTGCATACTCTTCATTCTAAGGTTGTTGAGGTACCGAGGGTCATAGAATGGGGACCCTTAGAAGCTGTAGAATTGGCCGGGCCAATTAGGGAATTACTTGTATAGAGGTATGGTAATTCTTCTTTTAATGACTGGGTACGTTTATTCACCATACGTAGACCTGTATATAAAGTATGGTGTGAAGAATTGTTATGTAGTATAGAGTTGAATGATCGGGTAGCTAGTTTAACCGATCGTTCTTTTATTAGATTTTTGTTAGGCGGTTCGATGCGCCACATGTCTTTACTGGACATGGCTCAGGCTTTACGTATATATACGCCTGAGGAGTTAGCGTCTGCCGATTGTAGAGGATTGATACTAAACGGTAGAAAGATAGATGAAAATTTTGATACACACGGTGTGTGGAGTCAAATGACAAGCCATCACCGTTTCAAAGGGGGAAATTACTCTTATTTGGATATAGATAGAGCCGAATTAAGAGTGATACATAGGTTTTTAGCTAATTCGATTACACAAAGGGGTAAGAATAAGGAAAAAGTAAATGAACAAGATTTGTTTTACCATATGTGTATTCGAGACCCACAAAGCGCTGTAAGTATACCATATTGTGTGGGTTATTATTTATCAGCTATGGTTCGGGGGATGCGACCGCATAGCATAATAGGAGGTGGTATTTTTATTACTTTGATTGGTGAATATCTCGGTGTGGATATAAGTCGGGGGGGATTATTAGTAGAAGAACCGGAACCCCGCGATACTATAGGTTTAAATGTATACCATGGTGCGAAAGTTTTAAAGAGGCGAAATAACGCCACAGTACGATTCCATGGTAGACATCCACAGGTGGAGAGAAACCAACAGCAAGGTAATGTAGGAGGGGGGAATGAGATGCAAGAAATGCAAAGGTTTATAGCTTCTCAGGAATACGAAATTGCTAGACAGAGAGCATTTGAAGATTGGCAAGTTCATCAGAACCAAATCATAGCTCATTGCCAACATATAGGTAGAAACTATATTCCTACACCGAAACCCATCTTCCCTCCTTGGTCTATAGAGATGCAGCCACCATATCCTACGTATGACCCTGCCGAAGCATTCTATAGCACCTATGGTTATGCCTGGAACCCCTATTGGTACCAGTATCGTCCCTAGTATACTTATTATTTTTTTTATTTTGTAATTTGTAATGATTGATACGTTTGATACTTTTGTTAATATTGTAATCATTTTTATAATTATCTAACTTTTATTCTTAGATTTTAATAATTTTTGAATGTGGGGTAATATACCAAACTTCAAAAATATGTATATATGTTTGCAGTTTATCTTATGTACACAACAGGGTAAAACAACGCATTTTCAAAGACTGGCATTAAGTTCAGCAAAAGCAACTAATTTTGACGACAAGATGCAAAATATATGTGAAATAACAACAAGACGGTGAACAAATGATGTGCACCATTTATCATTCAGCAAACAAACGCCAATATATTTGGAAACTTTGGTAAAAATTTAATCATTATCACACTAATCACCCTCAATAATTTAAATTGTTACTGATTTCTTGCAAATGAGGGCATCGCAAGATCTTAAGTGTGGGAAGGGGTTAAATTCTTTCGGATTTTAAAATTTTTATCTTAAACACTTGGTTACCATTAAAAATACTAGTAAAGCAGTAGTTGTATTAGAATCTAGTGCTCTCTGATAATAAAGAACAGCCCTAGTCTTATATACTGACTACCCAATTCTAGTAAAATTTTTAAAAAATTTTCAATTAAATGAACTCAAAATCATGTTTATACATATTTATGAACGATAAAACTAGGTTTTGACACCGAAATTATTGTTACCTCGGAAAGGACATAAATTGAGAAACAAACCAAAATGTTAAAATTCATTTAAAATGGAATAGAGGACGATAAAAAGGAAAATAAAAGCCAAGTGTGGGAAAATTTACCAAGTTATCTTAAACATATGTCACATATATCTGTAACAAATAACTGAAAATACTTTTGCTTTGGACTAAACTAAACTGTTTTACCCAATGAAAGAAAAGAAGAGATGGATCTACACAATGAATCAATTCCATCATTAAAAGGAAGTAAAGTCTTCCGAAAAAGACACGCGCTTCTTGATTTAGGTCATGAAGTTGTCGTCCAGACCAGCTGTAGGTTGACGAAAAATCTAGAAAAGTCATCACTAAAATCAGCAGGAAATCCACGGACCTCACAATCAAACAGGGTCGCCAAGTGGTCAGATTTATCCTAACCATGAGAAGGATTTATCTCGTACAATGGGGGGCACCATGCAAATTAGCTGGATAAGACTAATGAATCAGATCCCCAGAAAGGATAATCTCCTTAAAGATTAAAAATCAGCTTTTAAGACTGATATTACTCAATCCTAGAGATTGACCTTAAAGATTGAGAATTCAAACTCATGGAATTCAATGATATCTAAACTCGAGCTTGAACGAGAAAATATTTTGATCAAAATTACAAACCGATTTATTTTCTGAAAACCCTATTTTTAATGCGTTCATTACCATTGAACGTAAAATCCTAGGAATTCACCTGGAATTCATTAGGTCACCTGAACTAAATCGGGTGTCAACCGTAAGAACGGTGGTTGCATAGCATGGTCAAAGACAGGACCTTGTGCCATACCGAAAAATTATAAGGGTGAGCTTTACTATTGCTCCTACCAAGGATAGTAATTGCATCCGACACGTTACAGACCATAATTAAAAGCATGTCAGGGGACATTGCCTTAACAGTTGCTTGTTCAAAGCTTTCCTTTACAACCGGACGGTAGTTTACCGAAAGGTAATATACGGAACAAGTAAACTGGACGTGTTGCTTTCCAAATACAAGGTTAGCAAGTGGGTGACACAAAACCGCAAGTTTTAAGCTAAAATTTTCAAATCTAAAACCCACCAAACCCACAAAAATATTTTGCAAACACCGGTAAAGGGTTATCCCGGAAAACTTATCTAAGGTAAAAACTAGATTTAATTTTTAAAAGATCAAATGTTTTCATAAAGATCCAATTTCCTTAATGGATCTAATTTTTTATAGTCATGTGGGACTGTAAACCATATCGTTACTACCATTGTTTATACCGCCGTATAGAAATCACTGATGTACAAAGTGTGAAGAATAAAGAAGTGATTCTAGTATTTCAAGACAATATTGCTTGAGGACAACCAACGCTCAAGTGTGGGAATATTTGATAATGCTAAAAATGAACATATATTTCATAGCATTATTCCTCAAGAAAGACAAGCTTTTAGTTGCAATTGTTCTATTTACAAGTGATATTCGTTTAAATAATAAAAGGTGAAGACAAAAGACAGATTCGACGAATTGAAGACGCAAACGACCAAAAAGCTCAAAAGAACAAAAGACAATCAAAGAGGTTCCAATTATTGATAAGAAACGTCTCGAAATTACAAGAGTACAAGATTCAAAACGCAAAGTACAAAATATAAAATTGTACGCAAGGACGTTCGAAAATCCGGAACCGGGACCAGAGTCAACTCTTAACGCTCGACGCAACGGACTAAAAATTACAAGTTAACTATGTATATAAATATAATATAATATATAATTAATTATATTAATTATATATATATTATATATATTATAAACCGTCGGTAAACAAAGAGCCAAACTCCTCTGAGCTGTAAAAGTAACCTCCGCGACTCGCGGAGTTTGAAGGCAAAATTGGCCGCGAGTCGCGGAGCCCCAAAATGAAAAACTGCCTATAAAGCCAACCGAATTCTGATCGCAAAAATCAATCTTTTTCTTCCTCATTCATACGTAAAATTTATATTTATATTTATAATTTATATTTTAATTTTAATTATAATTCTAATAATAAGGGTATGTTAGCGAATGTTGTAAGGGTGTAAGTCGAAATTCTGTCTGTGTAACGCTACGCTATTTTTAATCATTGTAAGTTATGTTCAACCTTTTTACATTAATGTCTCGTAGCTAAGTTATTATTATGCTTATTTAAAACGAAGTAATCATGATGTTGGGCTAATTACTAAAATTGGGTAATTGGGCTTTGTACCATAATTGGGGTTTGGACAAAAGAACGACACTTGTGGAAATTAGACTATGGGCTATTAATGGGCTTTATATTTGTTTAACTAAATGATAGTTTGTTAATGTTAATATAAAGATTTACAATTGGGCGTCCTTATAAATTACCATATACACTCGATCGGACACGATGGGCGGGGTATTTATATGTACGAATAATCGTTCATTTAACCGGACACGGGAATGGATTAATAGCCACTAGAATAATTAAAACAGGGGTGAAATTACATTCAAGGGTAATTGGTGTAATTGTTAACAAAGTAGTAAAACCTTGGTTTACACGCAGTCGATAACCTGGTGTATTCATTAAACAAAGTATTAAAACCTTGTTACAATTCGAATCCCCAATTAGTTGGAATATTTAACTTCGGGTATAAGAATAATTTGATGAGGACACTCGCACTTTATATTTATGACTGATGGACTGTTATGGACAAAAACCAGACGGACATATTAAATAATCCAGGACAAAGGACAATTAACCCATGGGCATAAAACTAAAATCAACACGTCAAACATCATGATTACGGAAGTTTAAATAAGCATAATTCTTTTATTTCATATTTAATTTCCTTTATTTTATATTTAATTGCACTTCTAATTATCGCATTTTTATTGTTATTATATTTAATTGCACTTTTAATTATCGTACTTTTTAATTATCGCAAGTTTATTTTATCGCACTTTTATTATTCGCAATTTCATTATCGTTATTTACTTTATGCTTTAATTTAAGTCTTGTAATTATTTTTAATATTTTACATTTGGTTTTAACTGCGACTAAAGTTTTAAAATCGACAAACCGGTCATTAAACGGTAAAAACCCCCCTTTATAATAATAATATTACTTATATATATATTTGTAATTTTATAAAAGTAAACTAATATAGCGTTGAGCTTTGTTTAAAAAAAAAGATTCCCTGTGGAACGAACCGGACTTACTAAAAACTACACTACTGTACGATTAGGTACACTGCCTATAAGTGTTGTAGCAAGGTTTAAGTATATCCATTCTCTAAATAAATAAATATCTTGTGTAAAATTGTAGCATATTTAATAGTTTTTCCTAGTAAAATATAAACTATTTCGTATACCTTAGCTTTGACATCAATAAACTTTGGGTTAACAACATTTAACAAGATCGTTAACCTAAAGGTCTCAAAACAACACTTACATGTAACGACTAACGATGACTTAACGACTCAGTTAAAATGTATATACATGTAGTGTTTTAATATGTATTCATACACTTTTGAAAGACTTCAAGACACTTATCAAAATACTTCTACTTAACAAAAATGCTTACAATTACATCCTCGTTCAGTTTCATCAACAATTCTACTCGTATGCACCCGTATTCGTACTCGTACAATACACAGCTTTTAGATGTATGTACTATTGGTATATACACTCTAATGATCAGCTCTTAGCAGCCCATGTGAGTCACCTAACACATGTGGGAACCATCATTTGGCAACTAGCATGAAATATCTCATAAAATTACAAAAATATGAGTAATCATTCATGACTTATTTACATGAAAACAAAATTACATATCCTTTATATCTAATCCATACACCAACGACCAAAAACACCTACAAACACTTTCATTCTTCAATTTTCTTCATCTAATTGATCTCTCTCAAGTTCTATCTTCAAGTTCTAAGTGTTCTTCATAAATTCTACAAGTTCTAGTTTCATAAAATCAAGAATACTTTCAAGTTTGCTAGCTCACTTTCAATCTTGTAAGGTGATCATCCAACCTCAAGAAATCTTTGTTTCTTACAGTAGGTTATCATTCTAATACAAGGTAATAATAATATTCAAACTTTGGTTCAATTTCTATAACTATAACAATCTTATTTCAAGTGATGATCTTACTTGAACTTGTTTTCGTGTCATGATTCTGCTTCAAGAACTTCGAGCCATCCAAGGATCCGTTGAAGCTAGATCCATTTTTCTCTTTTCCAGTAGGTTTATCCAAGGAACTTAAGGTAGTAATGATGTTCATAACATCATTCGATTCATACATAAAAAGCTATCATATTCGAAGTGGTAAACTAGTAATCACTAGAACATAGTTTAGTTAATTCTAAACTTGTTCGCAAATAAAGTTAATCCTTCTAACTACACTTTTAAAATCAACTATACACATGATCTATATCTATATGATATGCTAACTTAATGATTTAAAACCCGGAAACACGATAAACACCATAAAACCGGATTTACGCCGTCGTAGTTACAACCGGGGGCTGTTTTGGTTTGGATAATTAAAAACTATGAAAAACTTTGATTTAAAAGCTATACTTCTGGGAAAATGATTTTTCTTATGAACATGAAACCATATCCAAAAATCATGGTTAAACTCAAAGTGAAAGTATGTTTTTCAAAACAGTCATCAAGATGTCGTTCTTTCGACGAAAATGACTACCTCTTTCAAAAACAACTTGTAACTTGTATTTCCGACTATAAACCTCTACCTTTTCTGTTTAGTTTCATAAAGTCAAGTTCAATACGAAACCATGGCCGCTTAAATCACTCAAAACGGATTAGAAACGAAGAAATGGCGAGCAAAACAAAATTGGTAAAAACTACTCATTTTAGCTACGTGAAAATTGGTAACAAATCTATTCCAACCATAACTTAATCAACTTGTATTGTATATTATGTAATCTTAAGATACCATAGACACGTATACAATGTTTCGACCTATCATGTCGACACATCTATATATATTTTGGAACAACCATAGACACTCTATATGTGAATGTTGGAGTTAGCTATAGAGGGTTGAGGTTGATTCCAAAATATATATAGTTTGAGTTGTGATCAATACTGAGATATGTATACACTGGGTCGTGGATTGATTCAAGATAATATATATTGATTTATTTCTGTACATCTAACTGTGGACAACTAGTTGTAGGTTACTAACGAGGACAGCTGACTTAATAAACTTAAAACATCAAAATGTATTAAAAGTGTTGTAAATATATTTTGAACATACTTTGATATATATGTACATATTTGTTATAGGTTCATGAATCGACCAGTGGCCAAGTCTTACTTCCCGACGAAGTAAAAAAAATCTGTGAAAGTGAGTTATAGTCCCACTTTTAAAATCTAATATTTTTGGGATGAGAATACATGCAGGTTTTATAAATGATTTACAAAATAGACACAAGTACGTGAAACTACATTCTATGGTTGAATTATCAAAATCGAATATGCCCCTTTTTATTAAGTCTGGTAATCTAAGAATTAGGGAACAGACAGCCTAATTGACGCGAATCCTAAAGATAGATCTATTGGGCCTAACAAACCCCATCCAAAGTACCGGATGCTTTAGTACTTCGAAATTTATATCATATCCGAAGGGTGTCCCGGAATGATGGGGATATTCTTATATATGCATCTTGTTAATGTCGGTTACCAGGTGTTCACCATATGAATGATTTTTATCTCTATGTATGGGATGTGTATTGAAATATGAAATCTTGTGGTCTATTGTTACGATTTGATATATATAGGTTAAACCTATAACTCACCAACATTTTTGTTGACGTTTAAAGCATGTTTATTCTCAGGTGAATACTAAGAGTTTCCGCTGTTGCATACTAAAATAAGGACAAGATTTGGAGTCCATGTTTGTATGATATTGTGTAAAAACTGCATTCAAGAAACTGATTTCGATGTAACATATATGTATTGTAAACCATTATGTAATGGTCGTGTGTAAAAAGGATATTTTAGATTATCATTATTTGATAATCTACGTAAAGTTTTTTAAACCTTTATTTATAAAATAAAGGTTATGGTTGTTTTAAAAATGAATGCAGTCTTTGAAAAACGTCTCATATAGAGGTCAAAACCTCGCGACGAAATCAATTAATATGGAACGTTTATAATCAATATGAACGGGACATTTCAGTTGGTATCCGAGCGTTGGTCTTAGAGAACCAGAATTTTGCATTAGTGTGTCTTATCGAGTTTGTTAGGATGCATTAGTGAGTCTGGACTTCGACCGTGTTTACTTGAAAAATGATTGCTTAACAAATTTTGTTGGAAACTATATATTTTTAACATGTGAATATTATGTGATATATTAATCTCTTAACGTGTTTGATATTATGTGATAGATGTCTACCTCTAGAACAAGTCCCATTGACTCACCTAATAATAATGAAGAGTCAAATATAAATTGGAATGATTCGTGGACTGATTCACAAGTTCCCGAAGAGGAACCGGAAGAAGAGTCGGAACCGGAAGAAGAATCGGAACCGGAAGAAGAATCGAAACCGGAAGAAGAAATAGAACCAGTGGGGGAAATAATAAAACGGTTAAGTAGAAGAAAATCCTCAACCAACCGACCAAAGTTAATTATGGTCAATGGTGTTTCCGCCAAGGAAGCAAAGTATTGGGAGGATTACCAATTCTCCGATGAATCGGATCCCGACAAGGATTCCGATGATGTTATAGAAATTACCCCAACACAATTTAATAAGGAAAAAGAGAACAATAAGGGAAAGGGCATAAAAATAGAGAAATTTGATTCCAAACCCGATGAACTTTATATGTATCGTCAACACCCGTATTTCTTAAGTTGTGACAATAACCCGGGAACCTCTAAAACACCAGGTTTTTCTAAACCAATGTGGAAAACGACGGCTCGTATTAGGGGAACATCATATATCCCTAGAAACTTGGCAAAATGAACCAAAACTGAAGAAGAAGAAATGAGCGAGTCAGAATAAGATAGTTGTATTCGTGCGGTGTAATATATGTAATATAGTGTGCTTATGCTTTATGATATATGTAAAAATTGCTTGTATTAATAAATATTTTTTTTATGAATCTAACTCTTGTCTATTTTACAGTTTAAAAACACAAAATGGATAGACAACCCAATATTTTAAGAGACCTACCCGGAGACATGATTGATGAAATCTTGTCTAGAGTCGGTCAGAATTCCTCGGCACAACTATTTAAGGCGAGGTCAGTTTGTAAGACATTCGAAGAATGTTCCAAGAATGCCTTGGTTTATAAAAGGCTTTCGTTAGAAAGATGGGGGATATCACATTGGGAAATCCATAAGTTACGATGTGTTTACTTTGACACATATATTGTGGGGAACCCAAATGCTATTTTACGCAACGGGTTAAGAAATTATTTTGACTCAATATATCCGAATATAGGACTTCGTGATTTAGAAAAAGCGGCTAACATGCAACATAAAGAAGCATGTTATGCTTACGGGTTAGTAATGTTCGCTTCTCACCAAAGTGAGAACAAGAACATCGGGCTACAACTATTAAACAAAACGTTCCCACAAGTGACGGACTCAGTAGTTGGGGTGAGAAACAAGGTTTTTAGATTGTTACGGACTGTTGGACATTACGTAACCCTCGTCCCTTTGACGACGTTACAACACGCTGTCTTATCAACGGCCATAACGGTTATGTTCCACAAGACCAAGGATGGGAAGTAGTCCTAGTAAAACCAGAATGCATGACCTGTTTCTGGACGTTTGAATTACGTGTCTTTATTGCCTTTGCTGAACGACTTGTGTACTAGCTAGAATTATCTTCACAACTATCTTGTATCAAAGTTATTGTGTGCTATATTTCATGTTATATGTAAAATAAGCGGTATTGTAAGTTTGTAAAATATTGTGAAAAAGTTTGAACGCGAAATATTATTATAATCAGTTTTTCATATAGAATTGTAGTAGTTGAATTGTATATTAGCTACTAAGTATGAACTTAACGGGTAGGTACTACCCGAATTTAAACTTATAAAACGCTAATATGAAGAAAAAGCTTTTATAAATGAGTTCATATTATGCTACGAGATACTATTGACTACTCTTAATATTTTGTATGATTAACTTGTTTCATTTGACTATTTGAAGGAAATGGCACCGACTACTCGACAAACCATGAATATGAGCGAAGAGGAATTTCGTACCTTTCTTGCTACAAACATAGCCGCAGTACAGGCTGTGCTACATACCAACAATAACCTTGGATCTAGCAGTACAGGAAATATAGTAGGATGCACCTACAAAGAATTCACTGCCTGCAAACCTTTGAAATTTGATGGAACCGAAGGACCGATCGGATTGTAACGGTGGACCGAGAAGGTCGAATCGGTGTTTTCCATAAGTAAGTGTACTGAAGAGGACAAAGTAAAGTACGCTACGCATACCTTCACATGTACTGCATTAACATGGTGGAATACCTATCTAGAGCAAGTGAGACAAGATGATGCTTACGCACTACCGTGGTCAGCATTCAAGCACTTGATGAACGAGAAGTACCATCCCAGAACCGAGGTCAATAAGCTCAAGACAGAACTTAGAGGGTTACGAACCCAAGGATTTGATATTACCACGTATGAAAGACGATTCACAGAATTGTGCCTATTGTGTCCGGGAGCATTCGAAGATGAGGAAGAGAAGATCGACGCATTTGTGAAAGGATTACCGGATAGAATCCAAGAAGATATAAGTTCACACGAGCCTGCCTCCATACAACAGGCATGTAGAATGGCTCACAAACTAGTGAACCAGATTGAGGAAAGAATTAAAGAACAGGCGGCTGAAGAGGCCAATGTGAAGCAAGTCAAAAGAAAGTGGGAGGAAAACGGTGATAAGAATCACCAATACAACAACAACAGCAATTACAACAATAATCGCAACAACTATCCCAACAATCGCAACATCAATCGCAACTACAACAAATGGCCCAACAACAACAACAACAACAATAACAACAACAACAACAACAACAACAACAACAACAACAACTACTACTACAATAATCATCCCAACAAAAATAACAACCACAACAACAACAATAATCAGAAGCAGCTATGCCAAAGGTGTGAAAAGTATCACTCGGGGTTCTGCACCAAATTTTGCAACAAGTGTAAAAGAAATGGTCATAGCGCGGCGAAGTGTGAGGTCTACGGACCAGGGGTTAACAGAACGAAAGGAACAAATGGTGTCGGAACGAGTAATGGTGGAGCAAGTAGTGTCGGAGCAAGTTATGCCAATGTAGTTTGTTATAAATGTGGAAAACCGGGCCACATTATTAGAAATTGCTCGAACCAGGAGAACACGAATGGACAAGGCCGCGGAAGAGTTTTCAATTTTAATGCGGCAGAGGCACAGGAAGACCCGGAGCTTGTTACAGGTACATTTCTTATTAACGATAAATCTGCTTATGTTTTATTTGATTCGGTTGCGGATAGAAGCTATATGAGTAGATAATTTTGTGCTAAATTAAGTTGCCCATTGGCGCCTTTGGATAGTAAATTTTTACTCGAATTAGCAAATGGTAAATTAATTGCAGCAGATAATATATGTCGGAATCGAGAAATTAAACTGGTTAGCGAAACATTTAAGATTGACTTGATACCAGTAGAGCTAGGGAGTTTTGATGTGATAATCGGTATGGACTGGTTGAGAGAAGTGAAAGTAGAGATATTTGTTACAAAAATGCAATTCGCATTATACGAGAAAAAGGAAAACCCTTAATGGTGTACGGAGAAAAGAGCAACGCGAAGTTAAATCTTATTAGTAACCTGAAGGCACAAAAACTAATTAGAAAAGGTTGCTATGCTGTACTAGTACACGTTGAGAAAGTGAATTCCGAAGAAAAGAACATCAATGATATTCCCGTCGCAAAAGAATTTCTCGATGTATTTCCGAAAGAATTACCGGGACTACCTCCACACCGATCCGTTGAATTTCAAATAGACCTTGTACCGGGAGCTGAACCAATAGCTCGTGCTCCATACAGACTCGCACCTAGCGAAATGAAGGAACTTCAGAGCCAATTACAAGAACTTTTAGAGCGTGGTTTCATTCGACCAAGCACATCACCGTGGGGAGCTCCTGTATTGTTTGTCAAGAAGAAAGATGGTACATTCAGGTTGTGTATCGACTACCGAGAGTTGAACAAACTTACCATCAAGAACCGCTACCCACTACCGAGAATCGATGACTTATTTGATCAACTACAAGGCTCGTCTGTTTATTCGAAGATCGATTTACGTTCTGGATATCATCAAATGCGGGTGAAGGAGGATGATATTCCAAAGACTGTTTTAGGACGCGTTACGGTCATTACGAGTTTATGGTTATGTCGTTTGGATTGACTAACGCACCAGCTGTGTTCATGGACCTCATGAACCGAGTGTGAGGGCCATATCTTGACAAGTTTGTCATTGTTTTCATCGATGACATACTTATTTACTCGAAGAAAGATCAAGAGCACGAAGAACATTTGAGAAAAGTACTAGAGTTGCTGAGAAAAGAAAAACTGTACGCTAAGTTTTCAAAGTGTGCATTTTGGTTGGAAGAAGTTCAATTCCTAGGTCACATAGTGAACAAAGAAGGTATCCAGGTGGACCCGGCAAAGATCAAAACCGTTGAAAAGTGGGAAACCCCAAAAACTCCGAAGCATATACGTCAATTTTTAGGATTGGCTGGTTACTACAGAAGATTCATCCAAGATTTCTCCAAAATAGCAAAACCCTTGACTGCATTAGCGCATAAATGGAAGAAATTTGAATAGAAGGATGAACAAGAGAAGGCGTTTCAGTTATCGAAGAAAAAGCTAACTACGACACCTATATTGTCATTGCCTGAAGGGAATGATGATTTTGTGATATATTGTGACGCCTCAAAGCAAGGTCTCGGTTGTGTATTAATGCAACGAACGAAGGTAATTGCTTATGCGTCTAGACAATTGAAGATTCACGAGCAAAATTATACGACGCATGATTTGGAATTAGGTGCGGTTGTTTTTGCATTAAAGACTTGGAGACACTACTTATATGGGGTCAAAAGTATTATATATACCGACCACAAAAGTATTCAACACATATTTAATCAGAAACAACTGAACATGAGGCAGCGTAGGTGGATTGAATTGTTGAATGATTACGACTTTGAGATTCGTTACCACCTGGAGAAGGCAAATGTGGTAGCCGACGCCTTGAGTAGAAAGGACAGAGAACCCATTCGAGTAAAATCTATGAATATAATGATTCACAATAACCTTACTACTCAAATAAAGGAGGCGCAACAAGGAGTTTTAAAAGAGGGAAATTTAAAGAATGAAATACCCAAAGGATCGGAGAAGCATCTTAATATTCGGGAAGATGGAACCCGGTATAGGGCTGAAAGGATTTGGGTACCAAAATTTGGAGATATGAGAGAAATGGTACTTAGAGAAGCTCATAAAACCAGATACTCAATACATCCTGGAACGGGGAAGATGTACAAGGATCTCAAGAAACATTTTTGGTGGCCAGGTATGAAAGCCGATGTTGCTAAATACGTAGGGGAATATTTTGAAACGTCCCGTTCTTATTGATTAAAAACGTTCCATATTAATTGATTTCGTTGCGAGGTTTTGACCTCTATATGAGACATTTTTCAAAGACTGCATTCATTTTTAAAACAAACCATAACCTTTATTTCATAAATAAAGGTTTAAAAAGCTTTACGTAGATTATCAAATAATGATAATCTAAAATATCCTGTTTACACACGACCATTACATAATGGTTTACAATACAAATATGTTACATCGAAATCAGTTTCTTGAATGCAGTTTTTACACAATATCATACAAACATGGACTCCAAATCTTGTCCTTATTTTAGTATGCAACAGCGGAAGCTCTTAGTATTCACCTGAGAATAAACATGCTTTAAACGTCAACAAAAATGTTGGTGAGTTATAGGTTTAACCTATATATATATCATATCGTAACAATAGACCACAAGATTTCATATTTCAATACACATCCCATACATAGAGATAAAAATCATTCATATGGTGAACACCTGGTAACCGACATTAACAAGATGCATATATAAGAATATCCCCATCATTCCGGGACACCCTTCGGATATGATATAAATTTCGAAGTACTAAAGCATCCGGTACTTTGGATGGGGTTTGTTAGGCCCAATAGATCTATCTTTAGGATTCGCGTCAATTAGGGTGTCTGTTCCCTAATTCTTAGATTACCATACTTAATAAAAAGGGGCATATTCGATTTCGATAATTCAACCATAGAATGTAGTTTCAAGTACTTGTGTCTATTTTGTAAATCATTTATAAAACCTGCATGTATTCTCATCCCAAAAATATTAGATTTTTAAAGTGGGACTATAACTCACTTTCACAGATTTTTACTTCGTCGGGAAGTAAGACTTGGCCACTGGTTGATTCACGAACCTGTAACAATATATACATATATATCAAAGTATGTTCAAAATATATTTACAACACTTTTAATATATTTTGATGTTTTAAATTTATTAAGTCAGTTGTCCTCGTTAGTAACCTACAACTAGTTGTCCACAGTTAGATGTACAGAAATAAATCGATAAATATTATCTTGAATCAATCCACGACTCAGTGTATACGTATCTCAGTATTGATCACAACTCAAACTATATATATTTTGGAATCAACCTCAACCCTGTATAGCTAACTCCAACATTCACATATAGAGTGTCTATGGTTGTTCCGAAATATATATAGATGTGTCGACATGATAGGTCGAAACATTGTATACGTGTCTATGGTATCTCAAGATTACATAATATACAATACAAGTTGATTAAGTTATGGTTGGAATAGATTTGTTACCAATTTTTACGTAGCTAAAATGAGAAAAATTATCCAATCTTGTTTTACCCATAACTTCTTCATTTTAAATCCGTTTTGAGTGAATCAAATTGCTATGGTTTCATATTTCACTCTATTTTATGAATCTAAACAGAAAAAGTATAGGTTTATAGTTGGAAAAATAAGTTACAAGTCATTTTTGTAAAGGTAGTCATTTCAGTCGAAAGAACGACGTCTAGATGACCATTTTAGAAAACATACTTCCACTTAGATTTTAACCATAATTTTTGGATATAGTTTCATGTTCATAATAAAAATCATTTTCCCAGAATAACAACTTTTAAATCAAAGTTTATCATAGTTTTTAATTAACTAACCCAAAACAGCCCGCGGTGTTACTACGACGGCGTAAATCCAGTTTTACGGTGTTTTTCGTGTTTCCAGGTTTTAAATCATTAAGTTAGCATATCATATAGATATAGAACATGTGTTTAGTTGATTTTAAAAGTCAAGTTAGAAAGATTAACTTTTATTTGCGAACAAGTTTAGAATTAACTAAACTATGTTCTAGTGATTACAAGTTTAAACCTTCGAATAAGATAGATTTATATGTATGAATCGAATGATGTTATGAACATAATTACTACCTCAAGTTCCTTGGATAAACCTACTAGAAATGAGAAAAATAGATCTAGCTTCAAAGGATCCTTGGATGGCTTGAAAGTTCTTGAAGCAGAATCATGATACGAAAACAATTTCAAGTAAGATTTCCACTCGAAATAAGATTGTTATAGTTATAGAAATTGAATTAAAGTTTGAATATGATTATTACCTTGTATTAGAAAGATAACCTACTGTAAGTAACAAAGGTTTCTTGATCTTGGATGATTACTTGGAATGGATTTAGAAAACCTGGAAGTAAACTTGCAATCTTGGAAGTATTCTTGATTTTATGAAACTAGAACTTTTGGAATTTATGAAGAACACTTAGAACTTGAAGATAGAACTTGAGAGAGATCAATTAGATGAATAAAATTGAAGAATGAAAGTGTTTGTAGGTGTTTTTGGTCGTTGGTGTATGGATTAGATATAAAGGATATGTAATTTTGTTTTCATGTAAATAAGTCATGAATGATTACTCATATTTTTGTAATTTTATGAGATATTTCATGCTAGTTGCCAAATGATGGTTCCCACATATGTTAGGTGACTCACATGGGCTGCTAAGATCTGATCATTGGAGTGTATATACCAATAGTACATACATCTAAAAGCTGTGTATTGTACGAGTACGAATACGGGTGCATACGAGTAGAATTGTTGATGAAACTGAACGAGGATGTAATTGTAAGCATTTTTGTTAAGTAGAAGTATTTTGATAAGTATCTTGAAGTCTTTCAAAAGTGTATGAATACATATTAAAACACTACATGTATATACATTTTAACTGAGTCGTTAAGTCATCGTTAGTCGTTACA
This sequence comes from Rutidosis leptorrhynchoides, assembly GCF_046630445.1. Classification (NCBI taxonomy): domain Eukaryota; kingdom Viridiplantae; phylum Streptophyta; class Magnoliopsida; order Asterales; family Asteraceae; genus Rutidosis; species Rutidosis leptorrhynchoides. The sequence goes on along the minus strand of NC_092333.1, from coordinate 476,709,044 downwards.
TGTAAATGTTGTTTTGAAACCTTTAGGTTAACGATCTTGTTGAATGTTGTTAACTGATGTGGTAGCGGAGGGGTACATGATAGTACTATATTTTACTACGAAATACGTTACAAATTACACAAGTTTTAATTATTTATTTACAAAATGGATATACCTAAACCTTGCTACAACACTATAGGCAGTGTACCTAATCGTAGAGTAGTATAGTTTTTAGTAAGTCCGGTTCGTTCCACAGGGAGCGGGCTTATTGCACACTATATTTTTAAACAACTATATTTGTACAAAATATATATAATTATATATAATAATATATAAAAGGGGGTTTACCGTTTAATGACCGGTTTGTCGATTTATATTTTAAGCGAAGCGTATAGTAAATGATGATATTTAAATAACAATAAAATAAATAACAATAATTAAAATGACAATAAATAAAAGTACGAGAAAAAATGAAATAAAATATATTATGCTTATTTAAACTTCCGTAACCATGATGGTTGACGTGTTGATTTTAGTTTTATGCCCATGGGTTAATTGTCCTTTGTCCTGGATTATTTAATATGTCCGTCTGGTTTTCGTCCATAACAGTCCATCAGTCATAAATATAAAGTGCGAGTGTCCTCGTCAAATTATTATTATACCCGAAGTTAAATATTCCAACTAATTGGGGATTCGAATTGTAACAAGGTTTTAATACTTTGTTTAATGAATACACCAGGTTATCGACTACGTGTAAACCAAGGTTTTACTACTTTGTTAACAATTACACCAATTACCCTTGAATGTAATTTCACCCCTGTTTTAATTATTCTAGTGGCTATTAATTCATTCCCGTGTCCGGTTAAATGAACGATTATTCGTACATATAAATACCCCGCCCATCGTGTCCGATCGAGTGTATATGGTAATTTATAGGGACGCCCAATTGTAAATCTTTATATTAACATTAACAAACTATCATTTAGTTAAACAAATATAAAGCCCATTAATAGCCCATAGTCTAATTTCCACAAGTGTCGTTCTTTTGTCCAAACCCCAATTATGGTACAAAGCCCAATTACCCAATTTTAGTAATTAGCCCAACATCATGATTACTTCGTTTTAAATAAGCATAATAATAACTTAGCTACGAGACATTAATGTAAAAAGGTTGAAGATAACTTACAATGATTAAAAATAACGTAGCGTTACACGGACAGAATTTCGACTTACACCCTTACAACATTCGCTAACATACCCTTATTATTAGAATTATAATTAAAATTAAAATTAAAATATAAATTATATATATATATATATCGTATATATGAGAGAAGAGAGAAATAGAATATGAAAAATGATCAGAATTCGGTTTGCTTTATAGCCAGAGTTGATTTTTGGGGCTCCGCGACTCGCGGCAAAATCCTCTTCAAACTACGCGAGTCGCGGAGAATGTATTTACAGCTCACACCCTTGGAGTTTCTCTGCCGACGGTTTTATAATATATATATATAATATATATATAATTAATATAATTAATTATATATTATATTATATTTATATGCATAGTTAACTTGTAATTTTTAGTCCGTTGCGTCGAGCGTTAAGAGTTGACTCTGGTCCCGGTTCCGGATTTTCGAACGTCCTCGCGTACAATTTAATATCTTGTACTTTGCGTTTTGAATCTTGTACTTTTGTAATTTCGAGACGTTTCTTATCAATAATTGGAACCTTTTTGATTGTCTTTTGTACTTTTGAGCTTTTTGGTCGTTTGCGTCTAAAATTCGTCGAATCTGTCTTTTGTCTTCACCTTTTATTATTTAAACGAATATCACTTGTAAATAGAACAATTGCAACTAAAAGCTTGTCTTTCTTGAGGAATAATGCTATGAAATATATGTTCGTTTTTAGCATTATCAAATATTCCCACACTTGAGCGTTGCTTGTCCTCAAGCAATATCGTCTTGAAATACTAGAATCACTTCTTTATTCTTCACACTTTGTACATCAGTGATTTCTATACGGCGGTATAAACAATGGTAGTAACGATATGGTTTACAGTCCCACATGACTATAAAAATTTAGATCCATTAAGGAAATTGGATCTTTATGAAAACATTTGATTTTTTTGAAATCTAGTTTTTACCCTAGATAAGTTTTCCGGAATAACCCTTTACCGGTGTTTGCAAAATATTTTTGTGGGTTTGGTGGGTTTCAGATTTGAAAATTTTAGCTCAAAACTTGCGGTTTTGTGTTACCCACTTGCTAACCTTGTATTAGGAAAGCAACACGTCCAGTTTACTTGTCCCGTATATTACCTTTCGGTAAACTACCGTCCGGTTGTAAAGGAAAGCGTTGAACAAGCAACTGTTAAGGCAATGTCCCGTGACATGCTTTTGATTATGATCTATAACGTGTCGGACGCAATTACTATCCTTGGTAGGAGCAATAGTAAAGCTCACCCTTATAATTTCGGTATGGCACAAGGTCCTGTCTTTGACCACTATGCAACCACCGTTCTTACGGTTGACACCCGATTTGGTTCAGGTGACCTAATGAATTCCAGGTGAATTCCTAGGATTTTACGTTCAATGGTAATGAACGCATTGAAAATAGGGTTTTCAGAAAACAAATAGGTTTGTAATTTTGATCAAAATATTTTCTCGTTTAAGCTCGAGTTTAGATATCATTGAATTCCATGAGTTTGAATTCTCAATCTTTAAGGTCAATCTCTAGGATTGAGTAATATCAGTCTTAAAAGCTGATTTTTAATCTTTAAGGAGATTATCCTTTCTGGGGATCTGATTCATTAGTCTTATCCAGCTAATTTGCATGGTGCCCCCCATTGTACGAGATAAATCCTTCTCATGGTTAGGATAAATCTGACCACTTGGCGACCCTGTTTAATGCTGAGGTCCGTGGATTTCCTGCTGATTTTAGTGATGACTTTTCTAGATTTTTCGTCAACCTACAGCTGGTCTGGACGACAACTTCATGACCTAAATCAAGAAGCGCGTGTCTTTTTCGGAAGACTTTACTTCCTTTTAATGATGGAATTGATTCATCATGTAGATCCATCTCTTCTTTTCTTTCATCGGGTAAAACAGTTTAGTTTAGTCCAAAGCAAAAGTATTTTCAGTTATTTGTTACAGATATATGTGACATATGTTTAAAATAACTTGGTAAATTTTCCCACACTTGGCTTTTATTTTCCTTTTTATCGTCCTCTATTCCATTTTAAATGAATTTTGATATTTTAGTTTGTTTCTTAATTTATGTTCTTTCTGAGATAACAATAATTTCGGTGTTAAAACCTAGTTTTATCGTTCATAAATATGTATAAACATGATTTGAATTCATTTAATTGAAAAATTTTACTAGAATTGGGTAGTCAGTATATAAGACCAGGGCTGTTCTTTATTATCAGAGAGCACTAGATTCTAATACAACTACTGCTTTACTTGTATTTTTAATGGTAACCAAGTGTATAAAATAAAAATTTTAAAATCCGAAAGAATTTAACCCCTTCCCACACTTAAGATCTTGCAATGCCCTCATTTGCAAGAAATCAGTAACAATTTAAATTATTGAGGGTGATTTGTGTGAAAATGATTAAATTTTACCAAAGTTTCCAAATATATTGGCGTTTGTTTGCTGAATGATAAATGGTGCACATCATTTGTTCATTCCGTCTTGTTGTTATTTCACATATATTTTGCATCTTGTCGTCAAAATTAGTTGCTTTTGCTGAACTTAATGCCAGTCTTTGAAAATGCGTTGTTTTACCCTGTTGTGTACATAAGATAAACTGCAAACATATATACATATTTTTGAAGTTTGGTATATTACCCCACATTCAAAAATTATTAAAATCTAAGAATAAAAGTTAGATAATTATAAAAATGATTACAATATTAACAAAAATATTAAATGTATCAATAATTACAAATTACAAAATAAAAAAAATAATAATAAGTAAACTAAGGATGATATTGGTACCAATAGGGGTTCCAGGCATAACCATAAGTGCTATAGAATGCTTCGGCAGGGTCATACGTAGGATATGGTGGCTGCATCTCTATAGACCAAGGAGGGAAGACGGGTTTCGGTGTAGGAATATAGTTTCTACCTATATGTTGGCAATGAGCTATGATCTGGTTCTGATGAACTTGCCAATCTTCAAATGCTCTCTGTCTAGCATTTTCGTATTCCTGAGAAGCTATAAACCTATGCATTTCTTGCATCTCATTCCCCCCTCCTACATTACCTTGCTGCTAGTTTCTCTCCACCTGTGGATGTCTACCATGGTATCGTACTGCGGCGTTATTTCGCCTCTTCAAAACTTTCGCACCATGGTATACATTTAAACCTATAGTATCGCGGGGTTCCGGCTCTTCTAGTAATAATCCCCCCCGACTTATATCCACACCGAGATATTCACCAATCAAAGTAATAAAAATACCACCTCCTATTATGCTATGTGGTCGCATCCCCCGAACCATAGCTGATAAATAATAACCCACACAATATGGTATACTTACAGCGCTTTGTGGGTCTCGAATACACATATGGTAAAACAAATCCTGTTCATTTACTTTTTCTTTGTTCTTACCCCTTTGTGTAATCGAATTAACTAAAAACCTATGTATCACTCTTAATTCGGCTCTATCTATATCCAAATAAGAGTAATTTCCCCCTTTGAAACGGTGATGGCTTGTCATTTGACTCCACACACCGTGTGTATCAAAATTCTCATCTATCTTTCTACCGTTTAGTATCAATCCTCTACAATCGGCAGACGCTAACTCCTCAGGCGTATATATACGTAAAGCCTGAGCCATGTCCAGTAAAGACATGTGGCGCATCGAACCGCCTAACAAAAATCTAATAAAAGAACGATCGATTAAACTAGCTACCCGATCATTCAACTCTATACTACATAACAATTCTTCACACCATACTTTATATACAGGTCTACGTATGGTGAATAAACATATCCAGTCATTAAAAGAAGAATTACCATACCTCTGTACAAGTAATTCCCTAATTGGCCCGGCCAATTCTACAGCTTCTAAGGGTCCCCATTCTATGACCCTCGGTACCTCAACAACCTTAGAATGAAGAGTATGCAAACCCCGTTGATATTTTGGATAATCTATCCAAAGTCTGTCAAATCTCAGGTTCGGGTGCAACTCTTCCAAATGCATATCGGAAAAGGTCATGACTGGATGAGGTACATCCTGCTTGTAGTAGTTATCCACCTCCTGTTGTTCCAAATTTTCAGCAGGAGCATTGCGGGCTTGGGATGAAGATTCACCCCTTTCATTCTGCAAAACACATCAAACACAATTTTTGTGCATCCAAATATGCATTAGTGTCAGCAAAATCATCAATCAAAATAATTATAATGACATTATCAATTTATATCAAACTTAAGCTCATTTTCACATTTTTATCAAATCTACACTTTTTCATATAAGCATATACGAAAATTTTGGCAAAGTTCATAAGCATTCAACTCAAATAACATGTCAAAATAATCATTACTAACAATCAAATAAGTCTCAAATGGCATTATCTTTCAAAAATCAAGTTCATGAATTTTAGACTTGAAAAAGTCCACTTTAATTCTCAAAATCATGTTTAGGCTCAAAGTTTGGATCATTTAACTACCTAGACATGTTACACTACTCAATTTAGCAACAATTCATGACAAAAATCGGCCATAACCTGTTTATATCAAAAAGCCCCAAATTTGCTCAAGAACACAAACCCTAGATTACTCAAAATTTGAAGTTTAAGGCTTCTAATCATGTTAAACAGCATCAATCTAGGTTATACAAGCATAATACATAAACAATTTAAGTCTAATTACACTAAAAAGCATCAAAATCAAATTGGGGAAAAATAGCTCAATAACACTTAATTTCGAATTAAATGGTGTTTAGGTGTAGAAATTTACCGTTTTTCTTGAGTAATTCTTAGATAGCATCCTTCTCAACATGATTTTAGCAAAAAATTTGGTGATTAACGGTTAAAAATTGGGATTTTTGGGGGTGTTTTTCGTGTATTTTCGGGGTTATGTTCGCAGTATTTTTGGGTGTGGAGTGTGAAACTGAGCTGTTGCAGCTCTTATTTTTTTTTCTGTAATCCGGTCCTCCCGCGAGTCGCGGGGATTTACCCTCCAAATTCCGCGACTCGCGGAGCTTTTTTTTTTTTTTTTTTTTTTTTTTTATAATCATTAACTTATTAAAACAATTAAGTAATTAATTTTAAAATTTTGTTTCCCTTGTTATTTAGGACGAGGTCGTTTCGGATCGATGTCCTAGTCCGTCTCTCGACAAAATTTTAAAATTTGTCTTTTTGTAGCGATTGTTTTAAAAGCTAAGATTTTTGGGTTTTTTAATGTTTTTGGGATACTTTAAATCAATAAGATTAAAAATAATGATAATAAAAGTTCTCGTCCCTCCCTCGGGTAAAGCAATTTCGGTTCAAAGACCTAGTCTTCAACTTACGACCAATTTAAAAATCATATTCTTAACTTAATGAGATAAAGTAAATTTTTGTTTTTAAATTCACACAACTTAAATATAAAATTCAAAATTATTATTAAAAATTCACACCAAACTTAAAATTTGAAATGCATAAAATTAAAAATTAATATTTTAAAAATTAAAAATTTACACCAAACTTAATTTAAAAATTTATAAATTCATATTAAACTTATATTAATTTTTCAAATATTTACAATTTTAAATATATTGTTTTTACAAAGTTTACAATATTAATTTAAGATTTAAATATTAATTTTAAAAATATGGTAAAAATAAAATTAAAAATCTTTTTGTCTTTTTATCCCACTTTAATCAATCAAATATTATCAAAAATATGCGCCCCTCTTTTCGGTAAAGTAATTTCGGTTCCAAGACCTAATTTAACTCATGACGAATTTTTGAAATATTTTGGGTTGATTGTTTAAAGATATTTATACCTTAAGAATAAACGTTAAATTTCGCAGTGATGTAATAAATTTTTGAATGATATCAATAATTTCGGTCGCCAAACCTAATTTTATTCAATACCAATTTAATACTTTTTAGAGAACAAATTAGCGTTTATTATCAAAAGGTTAAAAATAAAAATAAAAATAAAAACTGTACAGACATACCTGTGAAATAGATTTCTTAGTTATATGATCTATCCCATTCATAAGATAGTCGGTTTAATTGATTTTCCATGGCTACATAGGCGTAACCTCGAGCATTCAGTATCTTTTCTTCTAAACATATGAACGGTCCGTCTCTGCATAAAGTAACAAATTCGGTATTTGAATAGGTTTGATTATTTGAACATTTACCTCCATGTGACCATTTTCCGCATTTGTGACATCGTTCTAGGTGTCGTGCTCTTCTTTTTGCTGCGGATTTTGATTTTCCTTTACCAAATTGTAACTTATTATCTTCGCATCTGGATTCTTTTCTAACTCCGTCCATTCTTTCTCTGATTACTGATACTATTTCACTCGGTAGTATGTCATTATTTCTTTTAGTGATCAAAGCGTGTAGCTTAGACCATGGTTTAGTTCACAGGCAGTCTTCATTTTGTAAAAACCTAAAAAAATAAAAATTCAGAATGGGGGGAGAAGACTAGTTCTTTAGGGTCTGCTAGGGAAAGACCATTCGGGTTCCATTTTCGAGAACTACACGAAAACAGACAATCTAACTCTAACAGAAATACATATTATCCTTTACAGACTTGATTCTCCCCACACTTAGTTAGCTGTGGTGTCGAAATTATGATTAACTTCATTGTCGACTTCCATCGGACCATGTATGTAATGTTTAACTCTGTGACCATTAACTTTAAATTCAATCCCATTTGAATTTATCAATTCTATCGTTCCGTATGGGAAAACTCTTTTGACTATGAATGGTCCAGACCATCTTGATTTCAATTTTCCAGGAAATAGCTTGAATCGTGAATTGAAAAGAAGAACTCTGTCTCCTTCTTTAAATTCTTTTGAACTTCTGATTCTTTTATCATGCCATTTCTTCGTTCTTTCTTTATAGATTAACGAATTTTCGTATGCTTCATGTCTTAATTCTTCTAATTCGTTTAGTTGACTTAATTGTAGACGTCCGGCTTCATGTAAATCAAGATTACATGTCTTCAAAGCCCAAAATGCTTTGTGTTCAATTTCTACTGGAAGATGACATGCTTTTCCATAAACAAGTCTAAAAGGTGTGGTTCCAATTGGATTTTTGTAGGCTGTTCTAAAAGCCCAGAGTGCATCCTCCAATTTAATGGACCATTCCTTCGAATTTGATCCTACGGTTTTCTCTAGAATACGTTTTAAAACTCGGTTGGTATTTTCAACTTGTCCACTTGTTTATGGATGATATGCGGTGGAGATTTTATGAGTTACTCCATATCTTTTAAGAACTTTCTCAAGTTGATTATTACAAAAATGAGTACCCCGATCACTTATTAAAGCTTTCGGTGTTCCAAACCTTGCAAAAAGACGTTTTAAAAAGTTGACTACAACTCGTGCATCGTTAGTTGGGAGAGCTTGTGCTTCCGCCCATTTAGATACATAATCAATGGCTACGAGTATATATAGATTATTATGAGATTTTGGAAATGGACCCATAAAGTCAATACCCCAAATGTCAAATACTTCACATACTTGGATGACATTTTGTGGCATTTCATCACGTTGACTTATTTTTCCGGCCCTTTGACAAGCATCACAGGATTTGCAAAGAAGGTGTGCGTCTTTGTAAATTGTAGGCCAATAGAATCCAGCTTCATAAACTTTTCTTGCTGTTAGTTGAGGCCCATAATGCCCTCCTGTTGGTCCTGTGTGACAATGGTTTAAAATTTTACTAGCTTCATCTCCAAATACACATCGGCGTATTATTCCATCGGGACAACTTTTAAACAGATGTGGATCTTCCCAGAAATAGTGTTTTATATCACTGAAGAATTTCTTTCGTCTTTGGTACGATAATCCTTTTTCAAGGAATCCACAAACTAAGTAGTTTGCATAGTCTGCAAACCATGGGATTTCTTTATAATCTATCTTCAATAGATATTCATCAGGAAAGTTGTCTTGTATGGCCGATTCATTCAGAACTTCTAATTCGGGATTTTCAAGACGAGAAAGATGATCAGCGGCGAGATTTTCTGCTCCTCTTTTATCTCGGATTTCAATATCAAACTCTTGTAAGAGTAAGATCCAACGGATTAATCTTGGTTTAGCATCTTGTTTTGAAAATAGGTATCTAAGAGCAGAATGGTCGGTATAGACCACCGTTTTTGCTAGAACGAGATATGATCGAAATTTGTCAAAAGCAAAGACAATAGCAAGGAGTTCTTTTTCAGTAGTTGTATAGTTCATTTGTGCTCCTTGTAATGTCTTACTAGCATAATATATAGGTTGAAATCGTTTTTCAATCCTTTGTCCTAAAACGGCTCCCATTGCAAAATCACTTGCATAGCACATTAGTTCAAATAGTAGATTCCAATTTGGTGTTATCATGATTGGTGCATTAGTGAGTTTCTCTTTAAGAATATTAAAAGATTTGATACACTCATCTGAAAAGATGAATGGAGCATCCTTTTCTAGGAGTTTATTCATAGGAGTGGCAATTTTAGAAAAATCTTTTATAAAACGTCGGTAAAAACCGGCATGCCCTAGAAAACTCCTAACTCCTCTAACATTGGTGGGATGTGGAAGTTTAGCAATTACATCTACTTTAGCTCTATCCACTTCAATTCCTTCTTTTGAAATTTTATGTCCAAGAACGATGCCTTCTTTAACCATGAAATGGCATTTCTCCCAATTAAGTACTAGATTTGATTTTTCGCATCTAATTAGCATTCGTTCCAGATTAACTAGACATGATTTAAATGTATCACCGAAGACTGAAAAGTCATCCATGAAAACTTCCATGCATTCTTCTATCATGTCGTGAAAAATCGCCATCATGCACCTTTGAAAGGTTGCAGGGGCGTTGCAAAGTCCAAATGGCATACGTTTGTAAGCAAAAGTACCATAAGGGCACGTGAATGTGGTTTTCTCTTGATCTTCGGGTGGTATTGGAATTTGAAAATATCCGGAAAATCCATCTAGAAAACAATAGTAACTATTTCCGGCTAATCTTTCCAACATTTGATCTATGAAAGGTAAGGGAAAGTGATCTTTTCTGGTGGCGTCATTTAATTTTCTATAATCAATACATACACGCCATCCTGTTACAGTCCTAGTAGGAATAAGCTCATTTTTCTCATTTGTAATGACAGTCATGCCACCCTTCTTAGGCACGCATTGAACTGGGCTTACCCATGGACTATCAGAGATTGGATAAATTAAACCTGCATCTAGCAGTTTAATAATCTCTTTCTTAACTACATCTTGCATATTAGGATTTAGTCTTCGTTGGCGTTGCACATACGTTTTATGACCTTCTTCCATAAGGATTTTATGTGTGCAATACGAAGGACTTATTCCTTTAATATCATGAATCTTCCATGCAATGGCTGGTTTATGAGCTTTCAACACAGAAATGAGTTGTGATTTCTCATTTTCAGTAAGAGAAGACGATATTATTACAGGTAATTCAGATTCACCATGTAAATAAGCATATTCCAAATGGTTTGGAAGTGGCTTTAACTCTAATTTCGGAGGTTCTTCTATCGATGATTTATATCGATATCTGTCTTCTTCTTTTAGCATTTGAATTTCTTCTGTTGTTGGTTCATATCCATTAGCTATAAGTGTAGCTAACATTTCAGCTTCATCAATTGGTTCATTACCTTCTCCTAAAGAACATTCTCCTGTTCCTTTTAATTCTGGAAATTCTTCTAATAATTCTGCATGTGCATCTATAGTTTGAATATAATAACATGTATCATCTGCAGATTGTGGTTGTTGCATTGCTCTATCAACTGAAAAGGTAACACTCTCGTCCTCTATACTTAGGGTCAGTTTCTTACCGAACACGTCTATCATTGCTTTAGCCGTGTTTAAGAATGGTCTTCCTAATATGAGAGGAACTTGAGAATCTTCTTCCATGTCCAAGACAACAAAATCTACTGGAAATACTAAAGTACCAACTTTAACTAGCATGTTCTCCATTATCCCTCTAGGATATTTTATTGATCGATCGGCTAGTTGTATGCTTATTCTTGTTGGTTTCAATTCTCCAAGGTCTAGTTTAGCGTATAGTGAATACGGCATTAGATTTATACTAGCACCTAAGTCTGCCAATGCTTCTATTGAACTAAGACTACCCAGAAAACAAGGAATTGTGAAACTTCCTGGATCAGATAATTTTTCTGGTATCTTATTCAACAGCACTGCTGAACAATTAGCATTCATAGTAACAGCCGAGAGTTCTTCCATTTTCTTTCTATTTGAGATTAGATCTTTCAGGAATTTAGCATATCTTGGCATTCCTGAAATCACATCAATGAAAGGAAGATTTACATTTATCTGTTTAAACATATCCAAAAATTTGGATTGCTCGGCTTCAAGTTTCTCTTTCTTCATTTTACTCGGATAAGGAAGTGGTGGTTGGTATGGTTTAACATAAGGTTTATCCTTAACTATGTTATCTTCATTAACCTTTTCAACTACCGGTTCTTTTTCCTTATCTTGATCAGGTTGTGGTTCTTGTGGAGTAGGAATAGTTTCATCAGAAGTTACAGGTATTTCAGGTGGTTTAAGTGTTGTACCACTTCTTGTGGTAATGGCTTTAGCTGTTTCATTCCGGGGGTTAGCATTTGTATCACTAGGTAGACTTCCCGGTTTTCTTTCACCTATTAACCTTGCTAGGTTACTCACTTCTTGTTCCAGATTTTGAATAGAAGCTTGTTGATTTCTAAATGCTTGAGCATTTTGTTCATTGGTTTGTTTCTGAGATGTGAAAAACTGCGTTTGAGTTTCAACTAGCTTCGTCATCATATCTTCTAAATTTGGTTTTTTATCATCGGTTTGTTGTGGTGGTTTGTTTTGAAAATTAGGTCTTTGCTGATTGTAAGTATTATTGGATACTTGTTGATTGCTAGGACCTTGTTGGTTGTTGTATGGAATATTTCGGTTATAATTCTGGTTTTGATTGTAAATCGGTCTTGGCGGTTGATAATTTTTCTGATAATTATTTCCAGGCCTTTGGTTTATGTATGAAATATTCTCTCTTTGTTCCATTGTTAATTCAATACTGAGACAATCTTTTGTCAAATGTGGTCCTCCACACTGCTCACAACTAATTCGTATTGAGTGAATATCCTTAGTCATCTTTTCCATTCGTCTCTCCACAGCATCTATCTTTGCGGAAATGGAATCTAAGTCATGGATAGAATCGGCTCTAGCTGCTTTAGATGACCTAATGATGTCTTTTTCTTGGTGCCACTCATGTGAGTGGGAAGCAGTGTTATCAATAATTTTGTAAGCATCAGTTTCGGTTTTCTTCATAATAGAACCACCAGCTGCTATATCTATGTCTTTTCTTGTAGTGATGTCGCATCCTTGGTAGAATATTTGTACTATTTGACAGGTGTCAAAACCATGTTGCGGACATCCTCTTAATAACTTTCCATATCTTGTCCACGCCTCATATAGAGTTTCATTTGGTTTCTGTGTGAACGTAACAATTTCTGCTTGAAGTCTTACGGCTTTAGATGCAGGAAAGAATTGTTTAAGAAATTTGTCAATTAAAACGTCCCATGTATCGATCGCCCCTTCAGGTAACGATTCCAACTAATCTTTGGCTTCTCCCTTTAAAGCCCAGGGAAATAACATGAGATATATCTGTTCATCCTCCACTTCTCGGATTTTAAATAGTGTGCAGATCCTATTAAAGGTACGTAGATGTTCATTTGGATCTTCCTTCGGCGCACCACTAAATTGGCATTGATTAGTCACCATGTGTAGAATTTGTCCTTTGATTTCATAATCTGGCGCATTAATGTCTGGATGAGTAATTGCGTGACCTTGGCCAGTGCGTTTAGCTCTCATTCGGTCTTCCATACTTAAAGGTTCCAGATTCTCCATAATTGAATTTGTTGAATCGGTATCACTAGATGATTCTGATTTAATGGTTCGTTCCTCAACAATCTCTGTTTGAATGATTGGTGGTTCCGGAGGAAAGTTTAGTGGTTCAGGATCTACGAACCGTTCCTGAATATTCTCCGGATTCTCAATTGTGAGGTTGGGTTCAAAAAATGGATTATCGGAAATTTGAACTGAAGTACTTGGTTGACTGGATAACGATTCTAAAGAAAAATCAACGGCGGTTATATTTGCTAAATGTCTTGATCTAGTTACAGGTGGTGAACGTACAAAAGGTGATGAACGTCTTGCTCGGTGCATTCACTGAATATCCTATTAGTTTTTAAAAGGAAAGAAAAATTATAATAAGTTATCCAATCAATAGACTTTTCTGATTTTGCCCACGTTTCGAATAGCCAAAAGATGCAGCAGAGGGGCAGGATTCGTTTGGTCTCAATATAATTGAGGACTGTTTGGCTCCAATAACCCGGTCCACGTACAAATCCAACTATTACTACGAACCAGAAAATTTTGATGTCTATTAATTTAACCACTTAAAATAAATTTTCGTAATTTTAAGAAATTTAGATAAGAAGTAGAAAAAATTCTAAGTCCTAAAAACTAGAATAGCGAGAAATAAGAGAGAAAAAGAGTTCGTCGCAAGAGGTCGAAAAAGAAAAAATGGTTGAAAAATAAAAGGTGACGGAAAAATAAAAGAAACTTATAAAAACTTAAAAATACTTGACTAACCTAACCTTATTACTACAACTAACTTAAAATTATAATCGCAAATTGATATTACTAATTGGAATGATAATTGGTACATAGTAAAAGGTCTAAAAATATTAAAGCTTACAGGAAAAACTAAATCCCAAATGGAAATATCTTAAAAAGAAACTAAAACTTAAAAAGGCGTCGCAAAATTCTAAAGCACCTAAATCTTAGTCTAAAGAAAAAGCACTTAAGGAATTCTACGGCAAAGCCTAAAAATCTAGGAGTAAAAATAACTATAGCAAAAACTAAGTTTAAAATTAAATATGAGCAAAAAAATACAAATATTACGCTACAACGATTAAAAAGGGACAAAATATAAAAATATACAAAAAGTTGTAAAAAGTACAATTTTTATAAAAATATTATTTTTATATTATTTATTTAATAAAACTACTAATTTTACAATTTAATTAAAACTAATTAATACTAAATACATAAATTAAATAAAAAGTAAAAGTAAAAATAAAACTAATAATAATAATAATATTAATTAGGGTTAAATAATAATTATAATTAATAATAAACCGTAATTAATGCTGAATTAGGGCTTCCTGTCGCCTGTCAGATACCCTCCGCGAGTTGCGGTAATTAATGAAGAAAACCCCGCGAGTCGCGGGGTTCAGAATTTCAATTCTGGCACAGTTTGAATCGACGCGTTTTTTCTTTATTTATTTTTTTTTTTTTTGTTTTTAATTTTTTTCTATAAATAAAAGATAGTTAATAAAGCTTATATTTTTATAAACTAAAATAAAAATAAAGAAACTTATAAAACTTAAATATTTAACAAAATCTTAAAAATACTTATATTTTTGTTTTTCTTTTTATATTTTTCAATAATTAACACGTATTTTTACAAAAACGAATTTTAATAAAAGTTAACTAAAAATCTTTTTTTTTTTTATATTAGCGTTGCGCTTCCGGCTTTTAAGATATTCCCCGGCAGCGGCGCCAAAAACTTGATGTGGTAGCGGAGGGGTACGTGATAGTACTATATTTTACTACGAAATACGTTACAAATTACACAAGTTTTAATTATTTATTTACAAAATGGATATACCTAAACCTTGCTACAACACTATAGGCAGTGTACCTAATCGTAGAGTAGTATAGTTTTTAGTAAGTTCGGTTCGTTCCACAGGGAGCGGGCTTATTGCACACTATATTTTTAAACAACTATATTTGTACAAAATATATATAATTATATATAATAATATATAAAAGGGGGTTTACCGTTTAATGACCGGTTTGTCGATTTATATTTTAAGCGAAGCGTATAGTAAATGATGATATTTAAATAACAATAAAATAAATAACAATAATTAAAATGACAATAAATAAAAGTACGAGAAAAAATGAAATAAAATATATTATGCTTATTTAAACTTCCGTAACCATGATGGTTGACGTGTTGATTTTAGTTTTATGCCCATGGGTTAATTGTCCTTTGTCCTGGATTATTTAATATGTCCGTCTGGTTTTCGTCCATAACAGTCCATCAGTCATAAATATAAAGTGCGAGTGTCCTCGTCAAATTATTATTATACCCGAAGTTAAATATTCCAACTAATTGGGGATTCGAATTGTAACAAGGTTTTAATACTTTGTTTAATGAATACACCAGGTTATCGACTGCGTGTAAACCAAGGTTTTACTACTTTGTTAA
Organism: Rutidosis leptorrhynchoides; assembly: GCF_046630445.1. Taxonomy (NCBI): domain Eukaryota; kingdom Viridiplantae; phylum Streptophyta; class Magnoliopsida; order Asterales; family Asteraceae; genus Rutidosis; species Rutidosis leptorrhynchoides. Next base: position 476,693,574 of record NC_092333.1, on the reverse strand, counting down.
CAATTACACCAATTACCCTTGAATGTAATTTCACCCCTGTTTTAATTATTCTAGTGGCTATTAATTCATTCCCGTGTCCGGTTAAATGAACGATTATTCGTACATATAAATACCCCGCCCATCGTGTCCGATCGAGTGTATATGGTAATTTATAGGGACGCCCAATTTTAAATCTTTATATTAACATTAACAAACTATCATTTAGTTAAACAAATATAAAGCCCATTAATAGCCCATAGTCTAATTTCCACAAGTGTCGTTCTTTTGTCCAAACCCCAATTATGGTACAAAGCCCAATTACCCAATTTTAGTAATTAGCCCAACATCATGATTACTTCGTTTTAAATAAGCATAATAATAACTTAGCTACGAGACATTAATGTAAAAAGGTTGAACATAACTTACAATGATTAAAAATAGCGTAGCGTTACACGGACAGAATTTCGACTTACACCCTTACAACATTCGCTAACATACCCTTATTATTAGAATTATAATTAAAATTAAAATTAAAATATAAATTATATATATATATATATATATATATATATATCGTATATATGAGAGAAGAGAGAAATAGAATATGAAAAATGATCAGAATTCGGTTTGCTTTATAGCCAGAGTTGATTTTTGGGGCTCCGCGACTCGCGGTAAAATCCTCTTCAAACTCCGCGAGTCGCGGAGGATGAATTTACAGCTCACACCCTTGGAGTCTTTCTCTGCCGACGGTTTATAATATATATATATAATATATATATAATTAATATAATTAATTATATATTATATTATATTTATATACATAGTTAACTTGTAATTTTTAGTCCGTTGCGTCGAGCGTTGAGAGTTGGTTCATGTACCGGTTCCGGATTTTCGAACGTCCTCGCGTACGCTGAGATATTTTGTACTTTGCGTTTCGTAACTTGTACTCTTGTCATTTTTAGACGTTCCTTATCAATAAATTGAACCTTTTTAATTGTATCTTGTACTTTTGAGCTTTTTGGTCGTTTGCGTCTAAAATTCGTCGAATCTGTCTTTTGTCTTCACCTTTTATTATTTAAACGAATATCACTTGTAAATAGAACAATTGCAACTAAAAGCTTGTCTTTCTTGAGGAATAATGCTATGAAATATATGTTCGTTTTTAGCATTATCATTAACCCATTGTTTATTATAACAAATGAGATGTTAAATTGTTATATTATCATGATATTATGATATATAATATATCTTAGTATGATATATATATAGTTAAATGTCGTTACAATGATAATCGTTACATATATGTCTCGTTTCGAAATCATTAAGTTAGTAGTCTTATTTTTACATATGTATTTCATTGTTAATACACTTAATAATATATTTACTTATCATTTAACATAATTAACCAAGTGTATCGATATCTTAATATGATTCATATGTACCTAGTAAGACGTTGTTATAACGATAATCGTTATATATATCGTTTTCGAGTTTCTTAAATTAATAGTCTCATTTTTATGTATACAACTCATTGTTAAAATACCTAATGAGATACATACTTATAATAAAATCATGTTAACTATATATATAACCATATATATGTCATCGTATAGTTTTTACAAGTTTTAACGTTCGTGAATCACCGGTCAACTTGGGTGGTCAATTGTCTATATGAAACCTATTTCAATTAATCAAGTCTTAACAAGTTTGATTGCTTAACATGTTGGAAACACTTAATCATGTAAATAACAATTTCATTTAATATATATATAAACATGGAAAAGTTCGGGTCACTACAGTACCTACCCGTTAAATAAATTTCGTCCCGAAATTTTAAGAAGTTGGAGGTGTTGACGTATCTTCTGGAAATAAATGCGGGTATTTCTTCTTCATCTGATCTTCACGCTCCCAGGTGAACTCGGGTCCTCTACGAGCATTCCATCGAACCTTAACAATCGGTATCTTGTTTTGTTTAAGTCTCTTAACCTCACGATCCATTATTTCGACGGGTTCTTAAATGAATTGAAGTTTTTCATTGATTTGGATTTCGTCCAACGGAATAGTGAGATCTTCTTTAGCAAAATATTTCTTCAAATTTGAGACGTGGAAAGTGTTATGTACAGCCGCGAGTTGTTGAGGTAGCTCCAGTTGGTAAGCTACTAGTCCGACACGATCTATAATCTTGAATGGTCCAATGTACCTTGGATTTAGTTTCCCCCGTTTACCAAATCGAACAACGCCTTTCCAAGGTGAAACCTTAAGCATGACCATTTCTCCAATTTCAAACTCTATATCTTTTCTTTTACTGTCTGCGTAGCTCTTTTGTCGACTCTGGGCGGTTTTCAATCTTTGTTGAATTTGGATGATTTTCTCGGTAGTTTCTTGTATTATCTCCGGACCCGTAATCTGTCTATCCCCCACTTCACTCCAACAAATCGGAGACCTGCACTTTCTACCATAAAGTGCTTCAAACGGCGCCATCTCAATGCTTGAATGGTAGCTATTGTTGTAGGAAAATTCTGCTAACGGTAGATGTCGATCCCAACTGTTTCCGAAATCAATAACACAAGCTCGTAGCATGTCTTCAAGCGTTTGTATCGTCCTTTCGCTCTGCCCATAAATTTGTGGATGATAGGCAGTACTCATGTCTAGACGAGTTCCCAATTCTTGGTGTAATGTCTGCCAGAATCTTGAAATAAATCTGCCATCCCTATCGAGATAATACAGATCGGTATTCCATGTCTGGAGACGACTTCCTTCAAATACAGTCGTGCTAACTTCTCCATCTTGTCATCTTCTCTTATTGGCAGGAAGTGTGCTGACTTGGTGAGATGATCAACTATTACCCAAATAGTATCATAACCACTTGCAGTCCTTGGAAATTTAGTAATGAAATCCATGGTAATGTTTTCCCATTTCCATTCCGGGATTTCAGGTTGTTGTAGTAGACCTGATGGTTTCTGATGTTCAGCTTTGACCTTAGAACACGTCAAACATTCTCCTACATATTTAGCAATATCGGCTTTCATACCTGGCCACCAAAAATGTTTCTTAAGATCCTTGTACATCTTCCCCGTTCCAGGATGTATTGAGTATCTAGTTTTATGAGCTTCTCTAAGTACCATTTCTCTCATATCTCCAAATTTTGGTACCCAAATTCTTTCAGCCCTATACCGGGTTCCGTCTTCCCGAATATTAAGATGCTTCTCCGATCCTTTGGGTATTTCATCCTTTAAATTTCCCTCTTTTAAAAATCCTTGTTGCGCCTCCTTAATTTGAGTAGTAAGGTTAGTGTGAATCATTATATTCATAGATTTTACTCGAATGGGTTCTCTGTCCTTTCTGCTCAAGGCGTCGGCTACCACATTTGCCTTCCCCGGGTGGTAACGAATCTCAAAGTCGTAATCATTCAACATATAAGTAGTGCCTCCAAGTCTTTAATGCAAAAACAACCGCGCCTAATTCCAAATCATGCGTCGTATAATTTTGCTCGTGAATCTTCAATTGTCTAGACGCATAAGCAATCACCTTCGTCCGTTGCATTAATACACAACCGAGACCTTGCTTTGATGCGTCACAATAAATCACAAAATCATCATTCCCTTCAGGCAATGACAATATAGGTGCCGTAGTTAGCTTTTTCTTCAATAATTGAAACGCCTTCTCTTGTTCATCCTTCCATTCAAATTTCTTCCCTTTATGCGTTAATGCAGTCAAGGGTTTTGCTATTTTGGAGAAATCTTGGATGAATCTTCTGTAGTAACCAGCCAATCCTAAAAATTAATGTATATGCTTCGGAGTTTTTGGGGTTTCCCACTTTTCAACGGTTTTGATCTTTGTCGGGTCCACCTGGATACCTTCTTTGTTCACTATGTGACCGAGGAATTGAACTTCTTCCAACCAAAATGCACACTTTGAAAACTTAGCGTACAGTTTTTCTTTCCTCAATACTTCTAGCACTTTTCTCAAATGTTCTTCGTGATCTTGATCATTCTTTGAGTAAATAAGTATGTCATCGATGAAAACAATGAAAAACTTGTCAAGATATGGCCCACACACTCGGTTCATAAGGCCCATGAACACAGCTGGTGCGTTAGTTAATCCAAACGGCATAACCATAAACTCGTAATGACCATAACGCATCCTAAAAGTAGTTTTTGGAATATCATCCTCCTTTACTCGCATTTGGTGATATCCATAACGTAAATCGATCTTCGAATAAACCGACGAGCCTTGTAGTTGATCAAATAAGTCGTCAATTCTCGGCAGTGGATAACGGTTTTTGATGGTAAGTTTGTTCAACTCTCTGTAGTCAATACACAACCTAAATGTACCATCCTTCTTCTTGACAAACAAAACAGGAGCTCCCCATGGTGATGTGCTTGGTCGAATGAAACCACGTTCTAATAGTTCTTGCAGTTGGCTTTGCAGTTCTTTCATCTCACTGGGTGCGAGTCTATAAGGAGAACGAGCTATTGGTGCAGCTCCTGGTACAAGATCTATTTGAAATTCAACAGATCGATGTGGAGGTAGTCCCGGTAATTCTTTCAGAAATACATCGGGTAATTCTTTTGCGACGGGAACATCATTGATGCTCTTTTCTTCAGTTTGTACTTTCTCGACGTGTGCTAGAACAGCATAGCAACCTTTTCTTATGAGTTTTTGTGCCTTCAAATTACTAATAAGATGTAGCTTCATGTTGCCCTTTTCTCCGTACACCATTAAGGATTTTCCTTCTTCTCGTACAATGCGAATTGCATTTTTATAACATACGATCTCTGCTTTCACCTTCTTCAGCCAGTCCATGCCAACTATTACATCAAAACTCCCTAACTCTACTGGTATCAAATCAATCTTAAATATTTCGCTACCCAGTTTAATTTCTCGACTCCGGCATATATTATCTGCTGAAATTAATTTACCGTTTGCTAATTCGAGTAAAAATTTACTATCCAACGACGTCAATGGATAACTTAATTTAGCACAAAAATCTCTACTCATATAGCTTCTATCCGCACCCGAATCAAATAAAACGTAAGCAGATTTATTGTCAATAAGAAACGTACCCGTAACAAGCTTCGGGTCTTCCTGTGCCTCTGCCGCATTAATATTGAAAACTCTTTCGTGGCCTTGTCCATTCGTGTTCTCCTGGTTCGGGCAATTTCTAATAATGCGGCCCGGTTTTCCACATTTATAACAAACTACATTGGCATAACTTGCTCCGACACTACTTGCTCTGCCATTACTCGTTCCGACACCATTTGTTCCTTTCATTCTGTTAACCCCTGGTCCGTAGACCTCACACTTCGCTGCGCTATGACCATTTCTTTTACACTTGTTGCAAAATTTGGTGCAGAACCCCGAGTGATACTTTTCACACCTTTGGCATAGCTGCTTCTGATTGTTGTTGTTGTTGCGGTTGTTATTGTTGTTGGGATGATTGTTGTAGTTGCTGTTGTTGTTGTTGTTGTTGTTGTTGTTGTTGTTGGGCCGTTTGTTGTAGTTGCGATTGATGTTGCGATTGTTGGGATAATTGTTGCGATTATTATTGTAATTGCTGTTGTTGTTGCATTGGTGATTCTTATCACCGTTTTCCTCCCACTTTCTTTTGACTTGCTTCACATTGGCCTCTTCAGCCGTCTGTTCTTTAATTCTTTCCTCAATCTGGTTCACTAGTTTGTGAGCCATTCTACATGCCTGTTGTATGGAGGCGGGCTCGTGTGAACTTATATCTTCTTGGATTCTTTCCGGTAATCCTTTCACAAACGCGTCGATCTTCTCTTCCTCATCTTCGAATGCTCCCGGACACAATAGGCACAATTCTGTGAATCATCTTTCGTACGTGGTAATATCAAATCCTTGGGTTCGTAACCCTCTAAGTTCTGTCTTGAGCTTATTGACCTCGGTTCTGGGACGGTACTTCTCGTTCATCAAGTGCTTGAATGCTGACCACGGTAGTGCGTACGCATCGTCTTGTCCCACTTGCTCTAGATAGGTATTCCACCATGTTAATGCAGAACCTGTGAAGGTATGCGTAGCGTACTTCACTTTGTCCTCTTCAGTACACTTACTTATGGCAAACACCGATTCGACCTTCTCGGTCCACCGTTTCAATCCGATCGGTCCTTCGGTTCCATCAAATTCCAAAGGTTTGCAGGCAGTGAATTCTTTGTAGGTGCATCCTACACGATTTCCTGTACTGCTAGATCCAAGGTTATTGTTGGTATGTAGCGCAGCCTGTACTGCGGCTATGTTTGAAGCTAGAAAAGTACGGAATTCCTCTTCATTCATATTCACGGTGTGTCGAGTAGTCGGTGCCATTTCCTTCAAAATAGTTAAATGGAACAAGTTAATCATACAGAATATTAAGAGTAGTTAATAGTATTTCGTAGCATAATATGAACTCATTTATAAAAGCTTTTTCTTCATATTAGCGTTTTATAAGTTTAAATTCGGGTAGTACCTACCCGTTAAGTTCATACTTAGTAGCTAATATACAATTCAACTACTACAATTCTATATGAAAAACTGATTATAATAATATTTCGCGTTCAAACTTTTACACAATATTTTACAAACTTACAATACCGCTTATTTTACATAAAGCATGAAATATAGCACACAATAACTTTGATACAAGATAGTTGTGAAGATAATTCTAGCTAGTACACAAGTCGTTCAGCAAAGGCAATAAAGACACGTAATTCATACGTCCAGAAACAAGTCATGCATTCTGGTTTTACTAGGACTACTTCCCATCCTTGGTCTTGTGGAACATAACCGTTATGGCCGTTGATAAGATAGCGTGTTGTAACGTCGTCAAAGGGACAAGGGTTACGTAATGACCAACAGTCTCGTAATAACCTAAAAACCTCATTTCTTACCCCAATTACCGACTCCGTCACTTGTGGAAACGTTTTGTTTAATAGTTGTAGCCCGATGTTCTTTTTCTCACTTTGGTGAGAAGCGAACATTACTAACCTGTAAGCATAGCATGCTTCTTTATGTTACATGTTAGCCGCTTTTTCTAAATCATGAAGTCCTATATTCGGATACATTGAGTCAAAATAATTTCTTAACCCGTTGCGTAAAATAGCATTTGGGTTCCCCGCAATATATGCGTTAAAGTAAACACATCGTAACTTATGGGTTTCCCAATGTGATATCCCCCATCTTTCAAACGAAAGTCTCTTATAAACCAAGACATTCTTGGAACGTTCTTCGAATGTTTTACAAACTGATTTCGCCATAAATACTTGTGCCGAAGAATTCTGACCAACTCTAGACAAGATTTCATCAATCATGTCTCCGGGTAGGTCTCTTAAAATATTGGGTTGTCTATCCATTTTGTGTTTTTATACTGTAAAATAGACAAGAGTTAGATTCATAAAAAAAATACTTATTAATACAAGCAATTTTTACATATATCATAAAGCATAAGCACACTATATTACATATATTACACCACACGAATACAACTATCTTATTCCGACTCGCTCGTTTCTCTTCTTCGGTTTTGGTTCGTTTTGCCAAGTTTCTAGGGATATATGATGTTCCCCTAATACGAGCTGTCGTTTTCCACAACGGTTTAGAAAAACCTGGTGGTTTAGAGGTTCCCGGGTCATTGTTACAACTTAAGGGCTTCGAGGGTTGACGATACATATAAAGTAAATCGGGGTTGGAATTAGATTTCTCTATTTTTATGCCCTTTCCCTTATTATTTTCTTTTGCCTTTTTAAATTCAGTTGGGGTAATTTCTATAACATCATCGAAATTCTCGTTGAAATCCGATTCATCGGAGAATTGGTAATCCTCCCAATATTTTGCTTCCTTGGCGGAAACACCATTGACCATAATTAACCTTGGTCGGTTGGTTGAGGATTTTCTTTTACTTAACCGTTTTATTATTTCCCCCACCGGTTCTATTTCCTCCTCCGGTTCCTCCTCTTCCGGTTCTGATTCTTCTTCCGGTTCTGATTCTTCTTCCGGTTCTTCTTTGGGAACTTGTGAATCAGTCCAATATATATTCGACTCTTCGTTATTATTAGGTGAGTCAATGGGATTTGTGCTAGAGGTAGACATCTATCACACAATATCAAACATGTTAAGAGATTAATATATCACATAATATATACATGTTAATAATATATAGTTTCCAACAAAAATGTTAAGCAATCATTTTTAAAGAAAACACGGTCGAAGTCCAGACTCACTAATGCATCCTAACAAACTCGATAAGACACACTAATGCAAATTTCTGGTTCTCTAAGACCAACGCTCTGATACCAACTGAAATATCCCGTTCTTATTGATTAAAAACGTTCCATATTAATTGATTTCGTTGCGAGGTTTTGACCTCTATATGAGACGTTTTTCAAAGACTGCATTCATTTTTAAAACAAACCATAACCTTTATTTCATAAATAAAGGTTTAAAAAGCTTTACGTAGATTATCAAATAATGATAATCTAAAATATCCTGTTTACACACGACCATTACATAATGGTTTACAATACAAATATGTTACATCGAAATCAGTTTCTTGAATGCAGTTTTTACACAATATCATACAAACATGGACTCCAAATCTTGTCCTTATTTTAGTATGCAACAGCGGAAGCTCTTAGTATTCACCTGAGAATAAACATGCTTTAAACGTCAACAAAAATGTTGGTGAGTTATAGGTTTAACCTATATATATATCATATCGTAACAATAGACCACAAGATTTCATATTTCAATACACATCCCATACATAGAGATAAAAATCATTCATATGGTGAACACCTGGTAACCGACATTAACAAGATGCATATATAAGAATATCCCCATCATTCCGGGACACCCTTCGGATATGATATAAATTTCGAAGTACTAAAGCATCCGGTACTTTAGATGGGGTTTGTTAGGCCCAATAGATCTATCTTTAGGATTCGCGTCAATTAGGGTGTCTGTTCCCTAATTCTTAGATTACCAGACATAATAAAAAGGGGCATATTCGATTTCAATAATTCAACCATAGAATGTAGTTTCACGTACTTGTGTCTATTTTGTAAATCATTTATAAAACCTGCATGTATTCTCATCCCAAAAATATTAGATTTTAAAAGTGGGACTATAACTCACTTTCACAGATTTTTACTTCGTCGGAAAGTAAGACTTGGCCACTGGTTTATTCACGAACCTGTAACAATATATACATATATATCAAAGTATGTTCAAAATATATTTACAACACTTTTAATATATTTTGATGTTTTAAGTTTATTAAGTCAGCTGTCCTCGTTAGTAACCTACAACTAGTTGTCCACAGTTAGATGTACAGAAATAAATCGATAAATATTATCTTGAATCAATCCACGACCCAGTGTATACATATCTCAGTATTGATCACAACTCAAACTATATATATTTTGGAATCAACCTTAACCCTGTATAGCTAACTCCAACATTCACATATAGAGTGTCTATGGTTGTTCCGAAATATATATAGATGTGTCGACATGATAGGTCGAAACATTGTATACGTGTCTATGGTATCTCAAGATTACATAATATACAATACAAGTTGATTAAGTTATGGTTGGAATAGATTTGTTACCAATTTTCACGTAGCTATAATGAGAAAAATTATCCAATCTTGTTTTACCCATAACTTCTTCATTTTAAATCCGTTTTGAGTGAATCAAATTGCTATGGTTTCATATTGAACTCTATTTTATAAATCTAAACATAAAAAGTATAGGTTTATAGTCAGAAAAATAAGTTACGCGTCATTTTTGTAAAGGTAGTCATTTCAGTCGAAAGAACGACGTCTAGATGACCATTTTAGAAAATATGCTTCCACTTTGAGTTTAACCATAATTTTTGGATATAGTTTCATGTTCATAATAAAAATCATTTTCCCAGAATAACAACTATTAAATCAAAGTTTATCATAGTTTTTAATTAACTAACCCAAAACAGCCCGCGGTGTTACTACGACGGCGTAAATCCGGTTTTACGGTGTTTTTCGTGTTTCCAGGTTTTAAATCATTAAGTTAGCATATCATATAGATATAGAACATGTGTTTAGTTTATTTTAAAAGTCAAGTTAGAAGGATTAACTTTTATTTGCGAACAAGTTTAGAATTAACTTAACTATGTTCTAGTGATTACAAGTTTAAACCTTCGAATAAGATAGCTTTATATGTATGAATCGAATGATGTTATGAACATCATTACTACCTCAAGTTCCTTGGATAAACCTACTGGAAATGAGAAAAATAGATCTAGCTTCAAAGGATCCTTGGATGGCTTGAAAGTTCTTGAAGCAGAATCATGACACGAAAACAATTTCAAGTAAGATTTCCACTCGAAATAAGATTGTTATAGTTATAGAAATTGAATTAAAGTTTGAATATGATTATTACCTTGTTTTAGAAAGATAAACTACTGTAAGTAACAAAGGTTTCTTGATCTTGGATGATTACTTGGAATGGATTTAGAAAACTTGGAAGTAAACTTGCAATCTTGGAAGTATTCTTGATTTTATGAAACTAGAACTTTTGGAATTTATGAAGAACACTTAGAACTTGAAGATAGAACTTGAGAGAGATCAATTAGATGAAGAAAATTGAAGAATTAAAGTGTTTGTAGGTGTTTTTGGTCGTTGGTGTATGGATTAGATATAAAGGATATGTAATTTTGTTTTCATGTAAATAAGTCATGAATGATTACTCATATTTTTGTAATTTTATGAGATATTTCATGCTAGTTGCCAAATGATGGTTCCCACATGTGTTAGGTGACTCACATGGGCTGCTAAGATCTGATCATTAGAGTGTATATACCAATAGTACATACATCTAAAAGCTGTGTATTGTACGAGTACGAATACGGGTGCATACGAGTAGAATTGTTGATGAAACTGAACGAGGATGTAATTGTAAGCATTTTTGTTAAGTAGAAGTATTTTGATAAGTGTCTTGAAGCCTTTCAAAAGTGTATGAATATATATTAAAACACTACATGTATATACATTTTAACTGAGTCGTTAAGTCATCGTTAGTCGTTACATGTAAATGTTGTTTTGAAACCTTTAGGTTAACGATCTTGTTGAATGTTGTTAACCCATTGTTTATTATAACAAATGAGATGTTAAATTGTTATATTATCATGATATTATGATATATAATATATCTTATTATGATATATATACAGTTAAATGTCGTTACAACGATAATCGTTACATATATGTCTCGTTTCGAAATCATTAAGTTAGTAGTCTTATTTTTACATATGTATTTCATTGTTAATACACTTAATAATATATTTACTTATCATTTAACATAATTAACCAAGTGTATCAATATCTTAATATGATTCATATGTACCTAGTAAGACGTTGTTATAACGATAATCGTTATATATATCGTTTTCGAGTTTCTTAAATTAATAGTCTCATTTTTATGTATATAACTCATTGTTAAAATACCTAATGAGATACATACTTATAATAAAATCATGTTAACTATATATATAACCATAACCATATATATGTCATCGTATAGTTTTTACAAGTTTTAACGTTCGTGATTCACCGGTCAACTTGGGTGGTCAGTTGTCTATATGAAACCTATTTTAATTAATTAAGTCTTAACAAGTTTGATTGCTTAACATGTTGGAAACACTTAATCATGTAAATAAAAATTTCATTTAATATATATATAAACATGGAAAAGTTCGGGTCACTACATATTTGACGTGTTCTAAGGTCAAAGCGGAGCATCAGAAACCATCAGGTCTACTTCAACAACCCGAAATCCTGGAATGGAAATGGGAAAACATTACCATGGATTTCATCACTAAATTGCCAAGGACTGCAAGTGGTTTTGATACTATTTGGGTAATAGTTGATCGTCTCACCAAATCAGCACACTTCCTGCTTGTAGTGACCCAAACTTTTCCATGTTTATATATATTAATTGAGATTGATATTTACATGATTAAATGTTTCCAACATGTTAAGAAATCAAACTTGTTAAGACTTGATTAATTGAAATATGTTTCATATAGACAATTGACCACCCAAGTTGACCGGTGATTCACGAACGTTAAAACTTGTAAAAACTATATGATGACATATATATGGATATATATATATAGTTAACATGATACTATGATAAGTAAACATATCATTAAGTATATTAACAATGAACTACATATGTAAAAACAAGACTACTAACTTAATGATTTTTAAACGAGACATATATGTAACGATTATCGTTGTAAAGACATTTAATGTATATATATCATATTAAGAGATATTCATACATGATAATATCATGATAATATAATAATTTAAAATCTCATTTGATATTATAAACATTGGGTTAACAACATTTAACAAGATCGTTAACCTAAAGGTTTCAAAACAACACTTACATGTAACGACTAACGATGACTTAACGACTCAGTTAAAATGTATATACATGTAGTGTTTTAATATGTATTTATACACTTTTGAAAGACTTCAATACACTTATCAAAATACTTCTACTTAACAAAAATGCTTACAATTACATCCTCGTTCAGTTTCATCAACAATTCTACTCGTATGCACCCGTATTCGTACTCGTACAATACACAGCTTTTAGATGTATGTACTATTGGTATATACACTCCAATGATCAGCTCTTAGCAGACCATGTGAGTCACCTAACACATGTGGGAACCATCATTTGGCAACTAGCATGAAATATCTCATAAAATTACAAAAATATGAGTAATCATTCATGACTTATTTACATGAAAACAAAATTACATATCCTTTATATCTAATCCATACACCAACGACCAAAAACACCTACAAACACTTTCATTCTTCAATTTTCTTCATCTAATTGATCTCTCTCAAGTTCTATCTTCAAGTTCTAAGTGTTCTTCATATATTCTACAAGTCCTAGTTACATAAAATCAAGAATACTTTCAAGTTTGCTAGCTCACTTCCAATCTTGTAAGGTGATCATCCAACCTCAAGAAATCTTTGTTTCTTATAGTAGGTTATCATTCTAATACAAGGTAATAATCATATTCAAACTTTGGTTCAATTTCTATAACTATAACAATCTTATTTCAAGTGATGATCTTACTTGAACTTGTTTTCGTGTCATGATTCTGCTTCAAGAACTTCGAGCCATCCAAGGATCCGTTGAAGCTAGATCCATTTTTCTCTTTTCCAGTAGGTTTATCCAAGGAACTTAAGGTAGTAATGATGTTCATAACATCATTCGATTCATACATATAAAGCTATCTTATTCGAAGGTTTAAACTTGTAATCACTAGAACATAGTTTAGTTAATTCTAAACTTGTTCGCAAACAAAAGTTAATCCTTCTAACTTGACTTTTAAAATCAACTAAACACATGTTCTATATCTATATGATATGCTAACTTAATGATTTAAAACCTGGAAACACGAAAAACACCGTAAAACCGGATTTACGCCGTCGTAGTAACACCGCGGGCTGTTTTGGGTTAGTTAATTAAAAACTATGATAAACTTTGATTTAAAAATTGTTATTCTGAGAAAATTATTTTTATTATGAACATGAAACTATATCCAAAAATTATGGTTAAACTCAAAGTGGAAGTATGTTTTCTAAAATGGTCATCTAGACGTCGTTCTTTCGACTGAAATGACTACCTTTACAAAAACGACTTGTAACTTATTTTTCCGACTATAAACCTATACTTTTTCTGTTTAGATTCATAAAATAGAGTTCAATATGAAACCATAGCAATTTGATTCACTCAAAACGGATTTAAAATGAAGAAGTTATGGGTAAAACAAGATTGGATAATTTTTCTCATTTTAGCTACGTGAAAATTGGTAACAAATCTATTCCAACCATAACTTAATCAACTTGTATTGTATATTATGTAATCTTGAGATACCATAGACACGTATACAATGTTTCGACCTATCATGTCGACACATCTATATATATTTCGGAACAACCATAGACACTCTATATGTGAATGTTGGAGTTAGCTATACAGGGTTGAGGTTGATTCCAAAATATATATAGTTTGAGTTGTGATCAATACTGAGATACGTATACACTGGGTCATGGATTGATTCAAGATAATATTTATCGATTTATTTCTGTACATCTAACTGTGGACAACTAGTTGTAGGTTACTAACGAGGACAGCTGACTTAATAAACTTAAAACATCAAAATATATTAAAAGTGTTGTAAATATATTTTGAACATACTTTGATATATATGTATATATTGTTATAGGTTCGTGAATCAACCAGTTGCAAAGTCTTACTTCCCGACGAAGTAAAAAATCTGTGAAAGTGAGTTATAGTCCCACTTTTAAAATCTAATATTTTTGGGATGAGAATACATGCAAGTTTTATAAATGATTTACAAAATAGACACAAGTACGTGAAACTACATTCTATGGTTGAATTATCGAAATCAAATATGCCCCTTTTTATTAAGTCTGGTAATCTAAGAATTAGGGAACAGACACCCTAATTGACGCGAATCCTAAAGATAGATCTATTGGGCCTAACAAACCCCATCCAAAGTACCGGATGCTTTAGTACTTCGAAATTTATATCATATCCGAAGGGTGTCCCGGAATGATGGGGATATTCTTATATATGCATCTTGTTAATGTCGGTTACCAGGTGTTCACCATATGAATGATTTTTATCTCTATATGGGATGTGTATTGAAATATGAAATCTTGTGGTCTATTATTATGATTTGATATATATAGGTTAAACCTATAACTCACCAACATTTTTGTTGACGTTTTAAGCATGTTTATTCTCAGGTGATTATTAAGAGCTTCCGCTGTCGCATATTTAAATAAGGACGAGATTTGGAGTCCATGCTTGTATGATATTGTGTAAAAACTGCATTCAAGAAACTTATTTTGTTGTAACATATTTGTATTGTAAACCATTATGTAATGGTCGTGTGTAAACAGGATATTTTAGATTATCATTATTTGATAATCTACGTAAAACTTTTTAAACCTTTATTGATGAAATAAAGGTTATGGTTTGTTTTAAAATGAATGCAGTCTTTGAAAAACGTCTCATATAGAGGTCAAAACCTCGCAACGAAATCAATTAATATGGAACGTTTTTAATCAATAAGAACGGGACATTTCAGTTGGTATCAGAGCGTTGGTCTTAGAGAACCAGAATTTTGCATTAGTGTGTCTTATCGAGTTTGTTAGGATGCATTAGTGAGTCTGGACTTCGACCGTGTTTACTTGAAAAATGATTGCTTAACAAATTTTGTTGGAAATTATATATTTTTAACATGTGAATATTATGTGATATATTAATCTCTTAACGCGTTTGATATTATGTGATAGATGTCTACCTCTAGAACAAGTCCCATTGACTCACCTAATAATAATGAAGAGTCAAATGTAAATTGGAATGATTCGTGGACTGATTCACAAGTTCCTGAAGAGGAACCGGAAGAAGAGTCGGAACCGGAAGAAGGATCGGAACCGGAAGAAGAATCGGAATCGGATGAAGAAATAGAACCGGTGGGGGAAATAATAAAACGGTTAAGTAAAAGAAAATCCTCAACCAACCGACCAAGGTTAATTATGGTCAATGGTGTTTCCGCCAAGGAAGCAAAATATTGGGAGGATTACCAATTCTCCTATGAATCGGATTCCGACGAGAATTCCGATGATGTTATAGAAATTACCCCAACTGAATTTAAAAAGGCAAAAGAAAATAATAAGGGAAAGGGTATAAAAATAGAGAAATCTAATTCCAACCCCGATGAACTTTATATGTATCGTCAACCCCCGAAGTCCTTAAGTTGTAACAATGACCCGGGAACCTCTAAACCACCAGGTTTTTCTAAACCAATGTGGAAAACGACGGCTCGTATTAGGGGAACATCATATATCCCTAGAAACTTTGCAAAACGAACCAAAATCGAAGAAGAAGAAACAAGCGAGTCAGAATAAGATAGTTGTATTCGTGTGGTGTAATATAGTGTGCTTATGCTTTATGATATATGTAAAAATTGCTTGTATTAATAAGTATTTTTTTTTATGAATCTAACTCTTGTCTATTTTACAGTATAAAAACACAAAATGGATAGACAACCCAATATTTTAAGAGACCTACCCGGAGACATGATTGATGAAATCTTGTCTAGAGTCGGTCAGAATTCTTCGGCACAACTATTTAAGGCGAGATCAGTTTGTAAGACATTCGAAGAACGTTCCAAGAATGCCTTGGTTTATAAAAGGCTTTCGTTCGAAAGATGGGGGATATCACATTGGGAAATCCATAAGTTACGATGTGTTTACTTTGACGCATATATTGTGTAGTGACCCGAACTTTTCCATGTTTATATATATTAATTGAGATTGATATTTACATGATTAAATGTTTCCAACATGTTAAGCAATCAAACTTGTTAAGACTTGATTAATTGAAATATGTTTCATATAGACAATTGACCACCCAAGTTGACCGGTGATTCACGAACGTTAAAACTTGTAAAAACTATATGATGACATATATATGGATATATATATAGTTAACATGATACTATGATAAGTAAATATATCATTAAGTATATTAACAATGAACTACATATGTAAAAACAAGACTACTAACTTAATGATTTTTAAACGAGACATATATGTAACAATTATCGTTGTAAAGACATTTAATGTATATATATCATATTAAGAGATATTCATACATGATAATATCATGATAATATAATAATTTAAAATCTCATTTGATATTATAAACATTGGGTTAACAACATTTAACAAGATCGTTAACCTAAAGGTTTCAAAACAACACTTACATGTAACGACTAACGATGACTTAACGACTCAGTTAAAATGTATATACATGTAGTGTTTTAATATGTATTTATACACTTTTGAAAGACTTCAATACACTTATAAAAATACTTCTACTTAACAAAAATGCTTACAATTACATCCTCGTTCAGTTTCATCAACAATTCTACTCGTATGCACCCGTATTCGTACTCGTACAATACACAGCTTTTAGATGTATGTACTATTGGTATATACACTCCAATGATCAGCTCTTAGCAGCCCATGTGAGTCACCTAACACATGTGGGAACCATCATTTGGCAACTAGCATGAAATATCTCATAAAATTACAAAAAAATATGAGTAATCATTCATGACTTATTTACATGAAAACAAAATTACATATCCTTTATATCTAATCCATACACCAACGACCAAAAACACCTACAAACACTTTCATTCTTCAATTTTCTTCATCTAATTGATCTCTCTCAAGTTCTATCTTCAAGTTCTAAGTGTTCTTCATAAATTCCAAAAGTTCTAGTTTCATAAAATCAAGAATACTTTCAAGTTTGCTAGCTCACTTCCAATCTTGTAAGGTGATCATCCAACCTCAAGAAATCTTTGTTTCTTACAGTAGGTTATCATTCTAATACAAGGTAATAATCATATTCAAACTTTGGTTCAATTTCTATAACTATAACAATCTTATTTCAAGTGATGATCTTACTTGAACTTGTTTTCGTGTCATGATTCTGCTTCAAGAACTTCGAGCCATCCAAGGATCCATTGAAGCTAGATCCATTTTTCTCTTTTCCAGTAGGTTTATCCAAGGAAATTAAGGTAGTAATGATGTTCATAACATCATTCGATTCATACATATAAAGCTATCTTATTCGAAGGTTTAAACTTGTAATCACTAGAACATAGTTTAGAATATCTAAACTTGTTCGCAAACAAAAGTTAATCCTTCTAACTTGACTTTTAAAATCAACTAAACACATGTTCTATATCTATATGATACGCTAACTTAATGATTTAAAACCTGGAAACACGAAAAACACCGTAAAACCGGATTTACGCCGTCGTAGTAACACCGCGGGCTGTTTTGGGTTAGTTAATTAAAAACTATGATAAACATTGATTTAAAAGTTGTTATTCTGAGAAAATGATTTTTATTATGAACATGAAACTATATCCAAAAATTATGGTTAAACTCAAAGTGGAAGTATGTTTTCTAAAATGGTCATCTAGATGTCGTTCTTTCGACTGAAATGACTACCTTTACAAAAACGACTTGTAACTTATTTCTCTGACTATAAACCTATACTTTTTCTGTTTAGATTCATAAAATAAAGTTCAATATGAAACCATAGCAATTTTATTCACTCAAAACGGATTTAAAATGAAGAAGTTATGGGTAAAACAAGATTGGATAATTTTTCTCATTTTAGCTACGTGAAAATTGGTAACAAATCTATTCCAACCATAACTTAATCAACTTGTATTGTATATTATGTAATCTTGAGATACCATAGACACATATACAATGTTTCGACCTATCATGTCGACACATCTATATATATTTCGGAACAACCATAGACACTCTATATGTGAATGTTGGAGTTAGCTATACAGGGTTGAGGTTGATTCCAAAATATATATAGTTTGAGTTGTGATCAATACTGAGATACGTATACACTGGGTCGTGGATTGATTCAAGATAATATTTATCGATTTATTTCTGTACATCTAACTGTGGACAACTAGTTATAGGTTACTAACGAGGACAGCTGACTTAATAAACTTAAAACATCAAAATATATTAAAAGTGTTGTAAATATATTTTGAACATACTTTAATATATATGTATATATTGTTATAGGTTCGTGAATCAACAGTGGCCAAGTCTTACTTCCCGACGAAGTAAAAATCTGTGAAAGTGAGTTATAGTCCCACTTTTAAAATCTAATATTTTTGGGATGAGAATACATGCAGGTTTTATAAATGATTTACAAAATAGACACAAGTACGTGAAACTACATTCTATGGTTGAATTATCGAAATCGAATATGACCCTTTTTATTAAGTCTGGTAATCTAAGAATTAGGGAACAGACACCCTAATTGACGCGAATCCTAAAGATAGATCTATTGGGCCTAACAAACCCCATCCAAAGTACCGGATGCTTTAGTACTTCGAAATTTATATCATATCCGAAGGGTGTCCCGGAATGATGGGGATATTCTTATATATGCATCTTGTTATTGTCGGTTACCAGGTGTTCACCATATGAATGATTTTTATCTCTATGTATGGGATGTGTATTGAAATATGAAATCTTGTGGTCTATTATTATGAATTGATATATATAGGTTAAACCTATAACTCACCAACATTTTTGTTGACGTTTTAAGTATGTTTATTCTCAGGTGATTATTAAGAGCTTCCGCTGTCACATACTTAAATAAGGACGAGATTTGGAGTCCATGCTTGTATGATATTGTGTAAAAACTGCATTCAAGAAACTTATTTTGTTGTAACATATTTGTATTGTAAACCATTATGTAATGGTCGTGTGTAAACAGGATATTTTAGATTATCATTATTTGATAATCTACGTAAAGCTTTTTAAACCTTTATTGATGAAATAAAGGTTATGGTTTGTTTTAAAATGAATGCAGTCTTTGAAAAACGTCTCATATAGAGGTCAAAACCTCGCAACGAAATCAATTAATATGGAACGTTTTTAATCAATAAGAACGGGACATTTCAGTTGGTATCCGAGCATTGGTCTTAGAGAACCAGAATTTTTCATTAGTGTGTCTTATCGAGTTTGTTAGGATGCATTAGTGAGTCTGGACTTCGACCGTGTTTACTTGAAAAATGATTGCTTAACATTTTTGTTGGAAACTATATATTTTTAACATATGAATATTATGTGATATATTAATCTCTTAACGCGTTTGATATTATGTGATAGATGTCTACCTCTAGAACAAGTCCCATTGACTCACCTAATAATAATGAAGAGTCAAATGTAAATTGGAATGATTCGTTGACTGATTCACAAGTTCCCGAAGAGGAACCGGAAGAAGAGTCGGAACCGGAAGAAGAATCGGAACCGGAAGAAGAATCGAAACCGGATGAAGAAATAGAACCGGTGGGGGAAATAATAAAACGGTTAAGTAAAAGAAAATCCTCAACCAACCGACCAAGGTTAATTATGGTCAATGGTGTTTCCGCCAAGGAAGCAAAATATTGGGAGGATTACCAATTCTCCGATGAATCGGATTCCGACGAGAATTCCGATGATGTTATAGAAATTACCCCAACTGAATTTAAAAAGGCAAAAGAAAATAATAAGGGAAAGGGCATAAAAATAGAGAAATCTAATTCCAACCCCGATGAACTTTATATGTATCGTCAACGCCCGAAGTCCTTAAGTTGTAACAATGACCCGGGAACCTCTAAACCACCAGGTTTTTCTAAACCAATGTGGACAACGACGGCTCGTATTAGGGGAACATGATATATCCCTAGAAACTTGGCAAAACGAACCAAAACTGAAGAAGAAGAAACGAGCGAGTCGGAATAAGATAGTTGTATTCGTGTGGTGTAATATATGTAATATAGTGTTCTTATGCTTTATGATATATGTAAAAATTGCTTGTATTAATAAGTATTTTTTTTATGAATCTAACTCTTGTCTATTTTACAGTTTAAAAACACAAAATGAATAGACAACCCAATATTTTAAGAGACCTACCCGGAGACATGATTGATGAAATCTTGTCTAGAGTCGGCCAGAATTCTTCGGCACAACTATTTAAGGCGAGATCAGTTTGTAAGACATTCGAAGAACGTTCCAAGAATGTCTTGGTTTATAAGAGACTTTCGTTTGAAAGATGGGGGATATCACATTGGGAAACCCATAAGTTACGATGTGTTTACTTTGACGCATATATTGCGGGGAACCCAAATGCTATTTTACGCAACGGGTTAAGAAATTATTTTGACTCAATATATCCGAATATTGGACTTCGTGATTTAGAAAAAGAGGCTAACATGCAACATAAAGAAGCATGTTATGCTTACGGATTAGTAATGTTCGCTTCTCACCAAAGTGAGAACAAGAACATCGGGCTACAACTATTAAACAAAACGTTTCCACAAGTGACGGAGCCGGTAATTGGGGTAAGAAATGAGGTTTTTAGATTATTACGGGACTGTTGGACATTACGTAACCCTAGTCCCTTTGATGACGTTACAACACGCTGTCTTATCAACGGCCATAACGGTTATGTTGCACAAGACCAAGGATGGGAAGTAGTCCTAGTAAAACCAGAATGCATGACTTGTTTCTGGACGTATGAATTACGTGTCTTTATTGCCTTTGCTGAACGACTTGTGTACTAGCTAGAATTGTCTTCACAACTATCTTGTATCAAAGTTATTGTGTGCTATATTTCATGGTTTATGTAAAATAAGCGGTATTGTAAGTTTGTAAAATATTGTATAAAAGTTTAAACGCGAAATATTATTATAATCAGTTTTTCATATAGAATTGTAGTAGTTGAATTGTATATTAGCTACTAAGTATGAACTTAACGGGTAGGTACTACCCGAATTTAAACTTATAAAACGCTAATATGAAGAAAAAGCTTTTATAAATGAGTTCATATTATGCTACGAAATACTATTAACTACTCTTAATATTCTGTATGATTAACTTGTTCCATTTAACTATTTTGAAGGAAATGGCACCGACTACTCGACACACCGTGAATATGAATGAAGAGGAATTCCGTACTTTTCTAGCTTCAAACATAGCCGCAGTACAGGCTGCGCTACATACCAACAATAACCTTGGATCTAGCAGTACAGGAAATCGTGTAGGATGCACCTACAAAGAATTCACTGCCTGCAAACCTTTGGAATTTGATGGAACCGAAGGACCGATCGGATTGAAACGGTGGACCGAGAAGGTTGAATCGGTGTTTGCCATAAGTAAGTGTACTGAAGAGGACAAAGTAAAGTACGCTACGCATACCTTCACAGGTTCTGCATTAACATGGTGGAATACCTATCTAGAGCAAGTGGGACAAGACGATGCGTACGCACTACCGTGGTCAGCATTCAAGCACTTGATGAACGAGAAGTACCGTCCCAGAACCGAGGTCAATAAGCTCAAGACAGAACTTAGAGGGTTACGAACCCAAGAATTTGATATTACCACGTACGAAAGACGATTCACAGAATTGTGCCTATTGTGTCCGGGAGCGTTCGAAAATGAGGAAGAGAAGATCGACGCGTTTGTGAAAGGATTACCGGAAAGAATCCAAGAAGATATAAGTTCACACGAGCCCGCCTCCATACAACAGGCATGTAGAATGGCTCACAAACTCGTGAACCAAATTGAAGAAAGAATTAAAGAACAGACTGCTGAAGAGGCCAATGTGAAGCAAGTCAAAAGAAAGTGGGAGGAAAATGGTGATAAGAATCACCAATACAACAACAACAACAGCAATTACAACAATAATCGCAACAATTATCCCAACAATCGCAACATCAATCGCAACTACAACAAACGGCCCAACAACAACAACAACAACAACAACAACAACAACTACAACAATCATCCCAACAACAATAATAACCGCAACAACAACAACAATCAGAAGCAGCTATGCCAAAGGTGTGAAAAGAATCACTCGGGGTTCTGCACCAAATTTTGCAACAAGTGTAAAAGAAATGGTCATAGCGCGGCGAAGTGTGAGGTCTACGGACCAGGGGTTAATAGAATGAAAGGAACAAATGGTGTCGGAACGAGTAATGGCGGAGCAAGTAGTGTCGGAGCAAGTTATGCCAATGTAGTTTGTTATAAATGTGGAAAACCGGGCCACATTATTAGAAATTGCCCGAACCAGGAGAACACGAATGGATAAGGCCGTGGAAGAGTTTTCAATATTAATGCGGCAGAGGCACAGGAAGACCCGGAGCTTGTTACGGGTACGTTTCTTATTGACAATAAATCTGCTTACGTTTTATTTGATTCGGGTGCGGATAGAAGCTATATGAGTAGAGATTTTTGTGCTACATTAAGTTGTCCATTGACGCCTTTGGATAATAAATTTTTACTCGAATTAGCAAATGGTAAATTAATTTCAGCAGATAATATATGTCGGAATCGAGAAATTAAACTGGTTAGCGAAACATTTAAGATTGATTTGATACCAGTAGAGTTAGGGAGTTTTGATGTGATAATCGGTATGGACTGGTTGAAAGAAGTGAAAGCGGAGATCGTTTGTTACAAAAATGCAATTCGCATTATACGAGAAAAAGGAAAACCCTTAATGGTGTACGGAGAAAAGGGCAACACGAAGCTACATCTTATTAGTAATTTGAAGGCACAAAAACTAATAAGAAAAGGTTGCTATGCTGTTCTAGCACACGTCGAGAAAGTACAAACTGAAGAAAAGAGCATCAATGATGTTCCCATTGCAAAAGAATTTCCCGATGTATTTCCGAAAGAATTACCGGGATTACCCCCACATCGATCCGTTGAATTTCAAATAGATCTTGTACCAGGAGCTGCACCAATAGCTCGTGCTCCTTACAGACTCGCACCCAGCGAGATGAAAGAACTGCAAAGCCAATTACAAGAACTTTTAGAGCGTGGTTTCATTCGACCAAGCACATCACCGTGGGGAGCTCCTGTTTTGTTTGTCAAGAAGAAAGATGGTACATTCAGGTTGTGTATCGACTACCGAGAGTTGAACAAACTTACCATCAAGAACCGCTACCCACTACCGAGAATCGATGACTTATTTGATCAACTACAAGGCTCGTCTGTTTATTCAAAGATTGACTTACGTTCCGGGTATCATCAAATGCGGGTGAAAGAAGATGATATTCCAAAGACTGCTTTCAGAACACGTTACGGTCATTACGAGTTTATGGTCATGCCGTTTGGTTTAACTAATGCACCAGCTGTGTTCATGGACCTTATGAACCGAGTGTGTGGACCATACCTTGACAAGTTTGTCATTGTTTTCATTGATGACATACTTATTTACTCAAAGAATGACCAAGAACACGGTGAACATTTGAGAAAGGTGTTAGAAGTATTGAGGAAGGAAGAATTGTACGCTAAGTTTTCAAAGTGTGCATTTTGGTTGGAAGAAGTTCAATTCCTCGGTCACATAGTGAACAAGGAAGGTATTAAGGTGGATCCGGCAAAGATAGAAACTGTTGAAAAGTGGGAAACCCCGAAACTCCGAAACACATACGCCAGTTTTTAGGACTAGCTGGTTACTACAGAAGGTTCATCCAAGACTTTTCCAGAATAGCAAAACCCTTGACTGCATTAACGCATAAAGGGAAGAAATTTGAATGGAATGATGAACAAGAGAAAGCGTTTCAGTTATTGAAGAAAAAGCTAACTACGGCACCTATATTGTCATTCCGTGAAGGGAATGATGATTTTGTGATTTATTGTGATGCATCAAAGCAAGGTCTCGGTTGTGTATTAATGCAACGAACGAAGGTGATTGCTTATGCGTCTAGACAATTGAAGATTCACGAACAAAATTAAACGACGCATGATTTGGAATTAGGCGCGGTTGTTTTTGCATCAAAGACTTGGAGGCACTACTTATATGGGGTCAAAATTATTATATATACCGACCACAAAAGTCTTCAACACATATTTAATCAGAAACAACTGAATATGAGGCAGCGTAGGTGGATTGAATTATTGAATGATTACGACTTTGAGATTCGTTACCACCCGGGGAAGGCAAATGTGGTAGCTGATGCCTTGAGCAGGAAGGACAGAGAACCCATTCGAGTAAAATCTATGAATATAATGATTCATAATAACATTACTACTCAAATAAAGGAGGCGCAACAAGGAGTTTTAAAAGAGGGAAATTTAAAGGATGAAATACCCAAAGGATCGGAGAAGCATCTTAATATTCGGGAAGACGGAACCCGGTATAGGGCTGAAAGGATTTGGGTACCAAAATTTGGAGATATGAGAGAAATGGTACTTAGAGAAGCTCATAAAACCAGATACTCAATACATCCTGGAACGGGGAAGATGTACAAGGATCTCAAGAAACATTTTTGGTGGCCGGGTATGAAATCCGATGTTGCTAAATACGTAGGAGAATGTTTGACGTGTTCTAAGGTCAAAGCTGAGCATCAGAAACCATCAGGTCTACTTCAACAACCCGAAATCCCGGAATGGAAATGGGAAAACATTACCATGGATTTCATCACTAAATTGCCAAGGACTGCAAGTGGTTTTGATACTATTTGGGTAATAGTTGACCGTCTCACCAAATCAGCACACTTCTTGCCAATAAGAGAAGATGACAAGATGGAGAAGTTAGCACGACTGTATTTGAAGGAAGTCATCTCCAGACATGGAATACCAATCTCTATTATCTCTGATAGGGATGGCAGATTTATTTCAAGATTCTGGCAGACATTACAGCAAGCATTAGGAACTCGTCTAGACATGAGTACTACCTATCATCCACAAACTGATGGGCAGAGCGAAAGGACGATACAAACGCTTGAAGACATGCTACGAGCATGTGTTATTGATTTCGGAAACAGTTGGGATCGACATCTACCGTTAGCAGAATTTTCCTACAACAACATCTACCATTCAAGCATTGAGATGGCGCCGTTTGAAGCACTTTATGGTAGAAAGTGCAGGTCTCCGATTTGTTGGAGTGAAGTGGGGGATAGACAGATTACGGGTCCGGAGATTATACAAGAAACTACCGAGAAGATCATCCAAATTCAACAACGGTTGAAAACCGCCCAAAGTCGACAAAAGAGCTACGCTGACATTAAAAGAAAAGATATAGAATTTGAAATTGGAGAGATGGTCATGCTTAAAGTTGCACCTTGGAAAGGCGTTGTTCGATTTGGTAAACGAGGGAAATTAAATCCAAGGTATATTGGACCATTCAAGATTATTGATCGTGTCGGACCAGTAGCTTACCGACTTGAGTTACCTCAACAACTCGCGGCTGTACATAACACTTTCCACGTCTCGAATTTGAAGAAATGTTTTGCTAAAGAAGATCTCACTATTCCGTTAGATGAAATCCAAATCAACGAAAAACTTCAATTCATCGAAGAACCCGTCGAAATAATGGATCGTGAGGTTAAAAGACTTAAGCAAAACAAGATACCAATTGTTAAGGTTCGATGGAATGCTCGTAGAGGACCCGATTTCACCTGGGAGCGTGAAGATCAGATGAAGAAGAAATACCCGCATCTATTTCCAGAAGATTCGTCAACACCTTCAACAGCTTAAAATTTCGGGACGAAATTTATTTAACGGGTAGGTACTGTAGTGACCTGAACTTTTCCATGTTTATATATATTAATTGAGATTGATATTTACATGATTAAATGTTTCCAACATGTTAAGCAATCAAACTTGTTAAGACTTGATTAATTGAAATATGTTTCATATAGACAATTGACCACCCAAGTTGACCGGTGATTCACGAACGTTAAAACTTGTAAAAACTATATGATGACATATATATGGATATATATATAGTTAAAATGATACTATGATAAGTAAACATATCATTAAGTATATTAACAATGAACTACATATGTAAAAACAAGACTACTAACTTAATGATTTTTAAACGAGACATATATGTAACAATTATCGTTGTAAAGACATTTAATGTATATATATCATATTAAGAGATATTCATACATGATAATATCATGATAATATAATAATTTATAATCTCATTTGATATTATAAACATTGGGTTAACAACATTTAACAAGATCGTTAACCTAAAGGTTTCAAAACAACACTTACATGTAACGACTAACGATGACTTAACGACTCAGTTAAAATGTATATACATGTAGTGTTTTAATATGTATTTATACACTTTTGAAAGACTTCAATACACTTATAAAAATACTTCTACTTAACAAAAATGCTTACAATTACATCCTCGTTCAGTTTCATCAACAATTCTACTCGTATGCACCCGTATTCGTACTCGTACAATACACAGCTTTTAGATGTATGTACTATTGGTATATACACTCCAATGATCAGCTCTTAGCAGCCCATGTGAGTCACCTAACACATGTGGGAACCATCATTTGGCAACTAGCATGAAATATCTCATAAAATTACAAAAAAATATGAGTAATCATTCATGACTTATTTACATGAAAACAAAATTACATATCCTTTATATCTAATCCATACACCAACGACCAAAAACACCTACAAACACTTTCATTCTTCAATTTTCTTCATCTAATTGATCTCTCTCAAGTTCTATCTTCAAGTTCTAAGTGTTCTTCATAAATTCCAAAAGTTCTAGTTTCATAAAATCAAGAATACTTTCAAGTTTGCTAGCTCACTTCCAATCTTGTAAGGTGATCATCCAACCTCAAGAAATCTTTGTTTCTTACAGTAGGTTATCATTCTAATACAAGGTAATAATCATATTCAAACTTTGGTTCAATTTCTATAACTATAACAATCTTATTTCAAGTGATGATCTTACTTGAACTTGTTTTCGTGTCATGATTCTGCTTCAAGAACTTCGAGCCATCCAAGGATCCATTGAAGCTAGATCCATTTTTCTCTTTTCCAGTAGGTTTATCCAAGGAAATTAAGGTAGTAATGATGTTCATAACATCATTCGATTCATACATATAAAGCTATCTTATTCGAAGGTTTAAACTTGTAATCACTAGAACATAGTTTAGTTAATTCTAAACTTGTTCGCAAACAAAAGTTAATCCTTCTAACTTGACTTTTAAAATCAACTAAACACATGTTCTATATCTATATGATATGCTAACTTAATGATTTAAAACCTGGAAACACGAAAAACACCGTAAAACCGGATTTACGCCGTCGTAGTAACACCGCGGGCTGTTTTGGGTTAGTTAATTAAAAACTATGATAAACTTTGATTTAAAAGTTGTTATTCTGAGAAAATGATTTTTATTATGAACATGAAACTATATCCAAAAATTATGGTTAAACTCAAAGTGGAAATATGTTTTCTAAAATGGTCATCTAGACGTCGTTCTTTCGACTGAAATGACTACCTTTACAAAAACGACTTGTAACTTATTTTTCCGACTATAAACCTATACTTTTTCTGTTTAGATTCATAAAATAAAGTTCAATATGAAACCATAGCAATTTTATTCACTCAAAACGGATTTAAAATGAAGAAGTTATGGGTAAAACAAGATTGGATAATTTTTCTCATTTTAGCTACGTGAAAATTGGTAACAAATCTATTCCAACCATAACTTAATCAACTTGTATTGTATATTATGTAATCTTGAGATACCATTGACACGTATACAATGTTTCGACCTATCATGTCGACACATCTATATATATTTCGGAACAACCATAGACACTCTATATGTGAATGTTGGAGTTAGCTATACAGGGTTGAGGTTGATTCCAAAATATATATAGTTTGAGTTGTGATCAATACTGAGATACGTATACACTGGGTCGTGGATTGATTCAAGATAATATTTATCGATTTATTTCTGTACATCTAACTGTGGACAACTAGTTATAGGTTACTAACGAGGACAGCTGACTTAATAAACTTAAAACATCAAAATATATTAAAAGTGTTGTAAATATATTTTGAACATACTTTGATATATATGTATATATTGTTATAGGTTCGTGAATCAACAGTGGCCAAGTCTTACTTCCCGACGAAGTAAAAATCTGTGAAAGTGAGTTATAGTCCCACTTTTAAAATCTAATATTTTTGGGATGAGAATACATGCAGGTTTTATAAATGATTTACAAAATAGACACAAGTACGTGAAACTACATTCTATGGATGAATTATCGAAATCGAATATGCCCCTTTTTATTAAGTCTGGTAATCTAAGAATTAGGGAACAGACACCCTAATTGACGCGAATCCTAAAGATAGATCTATTGGGCCTAACAAACCCCATCCAAAGTACCGGATGCTTTAGTACTTCGAAATTTATATCATATCCGAAGGGTGTCCCGGAATGATGGGGATATTCTTATATATGCATCTTGTTATTGTCGGTTACCAGGTGTTCACCATATGAATGATTTTTATCTCTATGTATGGGATGTGTATTGAAATATGAAATCTTGTGGTCTATTATTATGAATTGATATATATAGGTTAAACCTATAACTCACCAACATTTTTTTTGACGTTTTAAGCATGTTTATTCTCAGGTGATTATTAAGAGCTTCCGCTGTCACATACTTAAATAAGGACGAGATTTGGAGTCCATGCTTGTATGATATTGTGTAAAAACTGCATTCAAGAAACTTATTTTGTTGTAACATATTTGTATTGTAAACCATTATGTAATGGTCGTGTGTAAACAGGATATTTTAGATTATCATTATTTGATAATCTACGTAAAGCTTTTTAAACCTTTATTGATGAAATAAAGGTTATGGTTTGTTTTAAAATGAATGCAGTCTTTGAAAAACGTCTCATATAGAGGTCAAAACCTCGCAACGAAATCAATTAATATGGAACGTTTTTAATCAATAAGAACGGGACATTTCATATTGCGGGGAACCCAAATGCTATTTTACGCAATGGGTTAAGAAATTATTTTGACTCAATATATCCGAATATTGGACTTCGTGATTTAGAAAAAGCAGCTAACATGCAACATAAAGAAGCATGTTATGCTTACGGATTAGTAATGTTCGCTTCTCACCAAAGTGAGAACAAGAACATCAGGCTACAACTATTAAACAAAACGTTTCCACAAGTGACGGAGTCGGTAATTGGGGTAAGAAATGAGGTTTTTAGATTGTTACGGGACTGTTGGACATTACGTAACTCTCGTTCCTTTGACGACGTTACAACACGATGTCTTATCAACGGCCATAACGGTTATGTTCCACAAGACCAAGGATGGGAAGTAGTCCTAGTAAAACCAGAATGCATGACTTGTTTCTGGACGTATGAATTACGTGTCTTTATTGCCTTTGCTGAACGACTTGTGTACTAGCTAGAATTATCTTCACAACTATCTTGTATCTAATTTATTGTGTGCTATATTTCATGCTATATGTAAAATAAGCGGTATTGTAAGTTTGTAAAATATTGTATAAAAGTTTGAACGCGAAATATTATTATAATCAGTTTTTCATATAGAATTGTAGTAGTTGAATTGTATATTAGCTACTAAGTATGAACTTAACAGGTAGGTACTACCCGAATTTAAACTTATAAAACGCTAATATGAAGAAAAAGCTTTTATAAATGAGTTCATATTATGCTACGAAATACTATTAACTACTCTTAATATTCTGTATGATTAACTTGTTCCATTTGACTATTTTGAAGGAAATGGCACCGACTACTCGACACACCGTGAATATGAATGAAGAGGAATTCCGTACTTTTCTAGCTTCAAACATAGCCGCAGTACAGGCTGCGCTACATACCAACAATAACCTTGGATCTAGCAGTACAGGAAATCGTGTAGGATGCACCTACAAAGAATTCACTGCCTGCAAACCTTTGGAATTTGATGGAACCGAAGGACCGATCGGATTGAAACGGTGGACCGAGAAGGTCGAATCGGTGTTTGCCATAAGTAAGTGTACTGAAGAGGACAAAGTGAAGTACGCTACGCATACCTTCACAGGTTCTGCGTTAACATGGTGGAATACCTATCTAGAGCAAGTGGGACAAGACGATGCGTACGCACTACCGTGGTCAGCATTCAAGCACTTGATGAACGAGAAGTACCGTCCCAGAACCGAGGTCAATAAGCTCAAGACAGAACTTAGAGGGTTACGAACCCAAGGATTTGATATTACCACGTACGAAAGACGATTCACAGAATTGTGCCTATTGTGTCCGGGAGCATTCGAAGATGAGGAAGAGAAGATCGACGCGTTTGTGAAAGGATTACCGGAAAGAATCCAAGAAGATATAAGTTCACACGAGCCCGCCTCCATACAACAGGCATGTAGAATGGCTCACAAACTAGTGAACCAGATTGAAGAAAGAATTAAAGAACAGACTGCTGAAGAGGCCAATGTGAAGCAAGTTAAAAGAAAGTGGGAGAAAAACGGTGATAAGAATCACCAATACAACAACAACAGCAATCGCAACAATTATCCCAACAATCACAACATCAATCGCAACTACAAAAAACGGCCCAACAACAACAACAACAACAACAACAGCAACTACAACAATCATCCCAACAACAATAATAACCGCAACAACAACAACAATCAGAAGCAGCTATGCCAAAGGTGTGAAAACTATCACTCGAGGTTCTGTACCAAATTTTGCAACAAGTGTAAAAGAAATGGTCATAGCGCGGTGAAGTGTGAGGTCTACGGACCAGGGGTTAATAGAACGAAAGGAACAAATGGTGTCGGAACGAGTAATGGCGGAGCAAGTAGTGTCGGAGCAAGTTATGCCAATGTAGTTTGTTATAAATGTGGAAAACCGGGTCACATTATTAGAAATTGCCCGAACCAGGAGAACACGAATGGACAAGGCCACGGAAGAGTTTTCAATATTAATGCGGTAGAGGCACAGGAAGACCCGGAGCTTGTTACGGGTATGTTTCTTATTGACAATAAATCTGCTTACGTTTTATTTGATTCGGGTGCGGATAGAAGCTATATGAGTAGAGATTTTTGTGCTAAATTAAGTTGTCCATTGACGCCTTTGGATAGTAAATTTTTACTTGAATTAGCAAATGGTAAATTAATTTCAGCAGATAATATATGTCGGAATCGAGAAATTAAACTGGTTAGCGAAACATTTAAGATTGACTTGATACCAGTAGAGTTAGGGAGTTTTGATGTGATAATCGGTATAGACTGGTTGAAAGAAGTGAAAGCAGAGATCGTTTGTTACAAAAATGCAATTCGCATTATACGAGAAAAAGGAAAACCCTTAATGGTGTACGGAGAAAAGGGCAACACGAAGCTACATCTTATTAGTAATTTGAAGGCACAAAAACTAATAAGAAAAGGTTGCTATGCTGTTCTAGCACACGTCGATAAAGTACAAACTGAAGAAAAGAGCATCAATGATGTTCCCATTGCAAAAGAATTTCCTGATGTATTTCGAAAGAATTACCGGGATTACCCCCACATCGATCCGTTGAATTTCAAATAGATCTTGCACCAGGAGCTGCACCAATAGCTCGTGCTCCTTACAGACTCGCACCCAGCGAGATGAAAGAACTGCAAAGCCAATTACAAGAACTTTTAGAGCGTGGTTTCATTCGACCAAGCACATCACCGTGGGGAGCTCCTGTTTTGTTTGTCAAGAAGAAAGATGGTACATTCAGGTTGTGTATCGACTACCGAGAGTTGAACAAACTTACCATCAAGAACCGCTACCCACTACCGAGAATCGACGACTTATTTGATCAACTACAAGGCTCGTCTGTTTATTCAAAGATTGACTTACGTTCCGGGTATCATCAAATGCGGGTGAAAGAAGATGATATTCCAAAGACTGCTTTCAGAACACGTTACGGTCATTACGAGTTTATGGTCATGCCATTTGGTTTAACTAATGCACCAGCTGTGTTCATGGACCTTATGAACCGAGTGTGTGGACCATACCTTGACAAGTTTGTCATTGTTTTCATTGATGACATACTTATTTACTCAAAGAATGACCAAGAACACGGTGAACATTTGAGAAAGGTGTTAGAAGTATTGAGGAAGGAAGAATTGTACGCTAAGTTTTCAAAGTGTGCATTTTGGTTGGAAGAAGTTCAATTCCTCGGTCACATAGTGAACAAAGAAGGTATTAAGGTGGATCCGGCAAAGATAGAAACTGTTCAAAAGTGGGAAACCCCGAAAACTCCGAAACACATACGCCAGTTTTTAGGACTAGCTGGTTACTACAGAAGGTTCATCCAAGACTTTTCCAGAATAGCAAAACCCTTGACTGCATTAACGCATAAAGGGAAGAAATTTGAATGGAATGATGAACAAGAGAAAGCGTTTTAGTTATTGAAGAAAAAGCTAACTACGGCACCTATATTGTCATTGCCTGAAGGGAATGATGATTTTGTGATTTATTGTGACGCATCAAAGCAAGGTCTCGGTTGTGTATTAATGCAACGAACGAAGGTGATTGCTTATGCGTCTAGACAATTGAAGATTCACGAACAAAATTATACGACGCATGATTTGGAATTAGGCACGGTTGTTTTTGCATTAAAGACTTGGAGGCACTACTTATATGGGGTCAAAAGTATTATATATACCGACCACAAAAGTCTTCAACACATATTTAATCAGAAACAACTGAATATGAGGCAGCGTAGGTGGATTGAGTTATTGAATGATTACGACTTTGAGATTCGTTACCACCCGGGGAAGGCAAATATGGTAGCCGATGCCTTGAGCAGGAAGGACAGAGAACCCATTCGAGTAAAATCTATGAATATAATGATTCATAATAACTTTACTACTCAAATAAAGGAGGCGCAACAAGGAGTTTTAAAAGAGGGAAATTTAAAGGATGAAATACCCAAAGGATCGGAGAAGCATCTTAATATTCGGGAAGACGGAACCCGGTATAGGGCTGAAAGGATTTGGGTACCAAAATTTGGAGATATGAGAGAAATGGTACTTAGAGAAGCTCATAAAACCAGATACTCAATACATTCTGGAACGGGGAAGATGTACAAGGATCTCAAGAAACATTTTTGGTGGCCGGGTATGAAAGCCGATGTTGCTAAATACGTAGGAGAATGTTTGACGTGTTCTAAGGTCAAAGCTGAGCATCAGAAACCATCAGGTCTACTTCAACAACCCAAAATCCCGGAATGGAAATGGGAAAACATTACCATGGATTTCATCACTAAATTGCCAAGGACTGCAAGTGGTTTTGATACTATTTGGGTAATAGTTGATCGTCTCACCAAATCAGCACACTTCCTGCCAATAAGAGAAGATGACAAGATGGAGAAGTTAGCACGACTGTATTTGAGGGAAGTCGTCTCCAGACATGGAATACCAATCTCTATTTTCTCTGATAGGGATGGCAGATTTATTTCAAGATTCTGGCACTCGTCTAGACATGAGTACTGCCTATCATCCACAAACTGATGGGCAGAGCGAAAGGACGATACAAACGCTTGAAGACATGCTACGAGCTTGTGTTATTGATTTTGGAAACAGTTGGGATCGACATCTACCGTTAGCAGAATTTTCCTACAACAACAGCTACCATTCAAGCATTGAGATGGCGCCGTTTGAAGCACTTTATGGTAGAAAGTGCAGGTCTCCGATTTGTTGGAGTGAAGTGGGGGATAAACAGATTACGGGTCCGGAGATAATACAAGAAACTACCGAGAAAATCATCCAAATTCAACAAAGATTGAAAACCGCCCAGAGTCGACAAAAGAGCTACGCGGACAGTAAAAGAAAAGATATAGAGTCTGAAATTGGAGAAATGGTCATGCTTAAGGTTTCACCTTGGAAAGGCGTTGTTCGATTTGGTAAACGGGGAAAACTAAATCCAAGGTACATTGGACCATTCAAGATTATAGATCGTGTCGGACCAGTAGCTTACCAACTGGAGCTACCTCAACAACTCACGGCTGTACATAACACTTTCCACGTCTCAAATTTGAAGAAATGTTTTGCTAAAGAAGATCTCACTATTCCTTTGGACGAAATCCAAATCAATGAAAAACTTCAATTCATTGAAGAACCCGTCGAAATAATGGATCGTGAGGTTAAGAGACTTAAACAAAACAAGATACCGATTGTTAAGGTTCGATGGAATGCTTGTAGAGGACCCGAGTTCACCTGGGAGTGTGAAGATCAGATGAAGAAGAAATACCCGCATCTATTTCCAGAAGATTCGTCAACACCTTCAACAGCTTAAAATTTCGGGACGAAATTTATTTAACGGGTAGGTACTGTAGTGACCCGAACTTTTCCATGTTTATATATATTAATTGAGATTGATATTTACATGATTAAATGTTTCCAACATGTTAAGAAATCAAACTTGTTAAGACTTGATTAATTGAAATATGTTTCATATAGACAATTGACCACCCAAGTTGACCGGTGATTCACGAACGTTAAAACTTGTAAAAACTATATGATGACATATATATGGATATATATATATATAGTTAACATGATACTATGATAAGTAAACATATCATTAAGTATATTAACAATGAACTACATATGTAAAAACAAGACTACTAACTTAATGATTTTTAAACGAGACATATATGTAACGATTATCGTTGTAAAGACATTTAATGTATATATATCATATTAAGATATATTCATACATGATAATATCATGATAATATAATAATTTAAAATCTCATTTGATATTATAAACATTGGGTTAACAACATTTAACAAGATCGTTAACCTAAAGGTTTCAAAACAACACTTACATGTAACGACTAACGATGACTTAACGACTCAGTTAAAATGTATATACATGTAGTGTTTTAATATGTATTTATACACTTTTGAAAAACTTCAATACACTTATCAAAATAGTTCTACTTAACAAAAATGCTTACAATTACATCCTCGTTCAGTTTCATCAACAATTCTACTCGTATGCACCCGTATTCGTACTCGTACAATACACAACTTTTAGATGTATGTACTATTGGTATATACACTCCAATGATCAGCTCTTAGCAGCCCATGTGAGTCACCTAACACATGTGGGAACCATAATTTGGCAACTAGCATGAAATATCTCATAAAATTACAAAAATATGAGTAAACATTCATGACTTATTTACATGAAAACAAAATTACATATCCTTTATATCTAATCCATACACCAACGACCAAAAACACCTACAAACACTTTCATTCTTCAATTTTCTTCATCTAATTGATCTCTCTCAAGTTCTATCTTCAAGTTCTAAGTGTTCTTCATATATTCTACAAGTTCTAGTTACATAAAATCAAGAATACTTTCAAGTTTGCTAGCTCACTTCCAATCTTGTAAGGTGATCATCCAACCTCAAGAAATCTTTGTTTCTTACAGTAGGTTATCATTCTAATACAAGGTAATAATCATATTCAAACTTTGGTTCAATTTCTATAACTATAACAATCTTATTTCAAGTGATGATCTTACTTGAACTTGTTTTCGTGTCATGATTCTGCTTCAAGAACTTCGAGCCATCCAAGGATCCGTTGAAGCTAGATCCATTTTTCACTTTTCCAGTAGGTTTATCCAAGGAACTTAAGGTAGTAATGATGTTCATAACATCATTCGATTCATACATATAAAGCTATCTTATTCGAAGGTTTAAACTTGTAATCACTAGAACATAGTTTAGTTAATTCTAAACTTGTTCGCAAACAAAAGTTAATCCTTCTAACTTGACTTTTAAAATCAACTAAACACATGTTCTATATCTATATGATATGCTAACTTAATGATTTAAAACCTGGAAACACGAAAAACACCGTAAAACCAGATTTACGCCGTCGTAGTA